>NC_074670.1:705490-707990 GCF_029448725.1 Salvelinus fontinalis
TGAACACCAGATATGTACTGCAGGGAGGCAGACAGCCTCTGAACACCAGATATGTACTGCTGGGAGGCAGACAGCCTCTGAACACCAGATATGTACTGCAGGGAAGCAGACAGCCTCTGAACACCAGATATGTACTGCAGGGAGGCAGACAGCCTCTGAACACCAGATATGTACTGCAGGGAGGCAGACAGCCTCTGAACACCAGATATATACTGCAGGGAGGCAGACAGCCTCTGAACACCACTGCAGGGAGGCAGACAGCCTCTGAACACCAGATGTGTACTGCAGGGAGGCAGACAGCCTCTGAACACCAGATATGTACTGCAGGGAGGCAGACAGCCTCTGAACACCGGATATGTACTGCAGGGAGGCAGACAGCCTCTGAACACCAGATATGTACTGCAGGGAGGCAGACAGCCTCTGAACACCCGATATGTACTGCAGGGAGGCAGACAGCCTCTGAACACCAGATATATACTGCAGGGAGGCAGACAGCCTCTGAACACCAGATATATACTGCAGGGAGGCAGACAGCCTCTGAATAACAGATATGTACTGCAGGGAGGCAGACAGCCTCTGAATACCAGATATGTACTGCAGGGAGGCAGGCAGCCTCTGAATACCAGATATGTACTGCTGGGAGGCAGACAGCCTCTGAACACCAGATATATACTGCAGGGAGGCAGACAGCCTCTGAACACCAGATATGTACTGCTGGGAGGCAAGCAGCCTCTGAACACCAGATATGTACTGCAGGGAGGCAGACAGTCTCTGAACACCAGATATGTACTGCATGGAGGCAGACAGCCTCTGAACACCAGTTATGTACTGCAGAGAGGCAGACAGCCTCTGAATACATTAACACTATAACCAGATATGTACAGCAGGGAGGCAGACAACCTCTGAATACCAGAAATGTATTGCAGGGAGGCAGACAGCCTCTGAATGACTCCTGAGGTTGGAGTCATTAAAACTCATTTTTCAACCACTCCACAAATGTATTGTTAACAAACTATAGTTTTGGCAAGTCGGTTAGGACATCTACTTTGTGCATGACACAGGTAATTTTTCAACAATTGTTTACAGACAGATTATTTCACTTATAATTCAATGTATCACAATTCCAGTGGGTCAGAAGTTTACATACACTAAGTTGACTGTGCCTTTAAACAGCTTGGAAAATTCCAGAAAATGATGTCATTGCTTTAGAAGCTTCTGATAGGCTAATTGACATAATTTGAGTCAATTGGACGTATACCTGCGGATGTATTTCAAGGCCTACCTTCAAACTCAGTGCCTCTTTGCTTGACATCATGGGAAAATCAATAGAAATTAGCCAAGACCTCAGAAAAACAATTGTAGACCTCCACAAGTCTGGTTCATCCTTGGGAGTAATTTCCAAATGCCTGAAGGTACCACGTTCATCTGTACAAACAATAGTACGCAAGTACAAACACCATGGGACCACGAAGCCATCATACCGCTCAGGAAGGAGAAGCGTTCTGTCTCCTAGAGATGAATGTACTTTGGTGCGAAAAGTGCAAATCAATCCCAGAACAGCAGCAAAGGACCTTGTAAAGATGCTGGAGGAAACAGGTACAAAAGTATCTATATCCACAGTAAAACGAGTCCTATATCGACATAACCTGAAAGGCCGCTCAGCAAGGAAGAAGCCACTGCTCCAAAACCGCCATAAAAAAGCCAGACCACGGTTTGCAACTGCACATAGGGACAAAGATCGTACTTTTTGGAGAAATGTCCTCTGGTCTGATGAAACAAAAATAGAACTGTTTGGCCATAATGACCATCGTTATGTTTGGAGGAAAAAGGGGGAGGTTTGCAAGCCGAAGAACACCATCCCAACTGTGAAGCACGGGGGTGGCAGCATCATGTTGTGGGGGGGGCTTTGCTGCAGGAGGGACTGGTGCACTTCAGAAAATAGATGTCATCATGAGGCAGGAAAATTATGTGGGATCTCAAGCCTCTCAAGACATCAGTCAGGAAGTTAAAGCTTCATCGCAAATGGGGCTTCCAAATGGACAATGACCTCAAGCATACTTCCAAAGTTGTGGCAAAATGGTTTAAGGAAAACAAAGTCAGGGTATCGGAGTGGCCATCACAAAGCCCTGACATCAATCCTATAGAAAATGTGTGGGCAGAACTGAAAAAGCCTGTGCGAGCAAGGAGGCCTACAAACTTGACTCAGTTACACCAGCTCTGTCAGGAGTAATGGGCCAATATTCACCCAACTTATTGTGGGAAGCTTGTAGAAGGCTACCCGAAACGTTTGACCCAAGTTAAACAATTTAAAGGCAATGCTACCAAATACTAATTGAGTGCATGTAAACTTCTGACCCACTAAGAATGTGATAAAAGAAATAAAAGCAGAAGTAAATCATTCGATCTACTATTATTCTGACATTTCACATTCTTAAAATAAAGTGGTGATCCTAACTGACCTAAGACAGGGACTTTTTACTATGAATAAATGTCAGGAATT
>NC_074670.1:712990-735490 GCF_029448725.1 Salvelinus fontinalis
AATGGGAAGTCCTAATACCTGATATCTGATGCAGGGTAATGGGAAGTCCTGATATCTGATGCAGGGTAATGGGAAGTCCTGATATCTGATGCAGGGTAATGGGAAGTCCTGATATCTGATGCAGAGTAATGGGAAGTCCTGATACCTGATATCTGATGCAGGGTAATGGGAAGTCCTGATATCTGATACAGGGTAATGGGAAGTCTTCATATCTGATACCTGATGCAGGGTAATGGGAAGTCCTGATATCTGAAGCAGGGTAATGGGAAGTCCTGATATCTGACACCTGATGCAGAGTAATGGGAAGTTCATTTGGCCGGCTTATTTTACCTTCACACAACAAATGCCATAATGGCCCTTCTGATGACATTATATACTATATACATGATCTAGTATGTGACTGAGTGATGTTTGTATTTGGGCCGTGGTGTTTGCAGGTCACCCTGAAGTCATCATTTAGAGGTGCTGAGTGCCTCCACTGCAATAACACAATCCCCTCTGATCATGATGAAAGTAGAAGAACTAAATATTATCCTCAGCAGGAGTAGAGCTACATCTGTCAACACAGTGGAGCACGCGCGCACACACACACACACACACACACACACACACACACACACACACACACACACACACACACCCACACACACACAAATCATCACCACTTCACATGCGATTAGACTCCCCTAAGTGATTTTCATTGGCAATAACTTTGCATTGTTTGAGGGACCTTGAAAATAACTGGCTGCTATTTCAAAGAGCTCTGGTGTTTGTCTTCGGCTAGTAAGTGGGGTTGACCCTCCCTTGACGTTTTAAAGAACAAGTCTCCAACTAGCTACTGGGGTTGAACCCCCAGACGTTTTAAAGTACAACTCTCCTACTAGCTACTGGGGTTGAACCCCCTGACGTTTTGAAGTACAACTCTCCTACTAGCTACTGGGGTTGAACCCCCAGACGTTTTAAAGTACAACTCTCCTACTAACAACTGGGTTTGACCCTCCCTTGCCGTTTTGAAGTACAAGTCTCCCATAGAGGATGAGGAAGGCCCCTCCAGGAAGAGGACAAGGACAGGAACAACCTCTTCCTCCAGGCACGTCTGTGTATCTGAGAGGATTGGATGAGTATAAGCGATACTGTATGGCAAAACTTCCACCTGACCTATCAAAGGGAAACTTTTACCTGACCTATCAGAGGGAAACTTCCACCTGACCTATCAGAGGGAAACTTCCACCTGACCTATCAGAGGGAAACTTCCACCTGACCTATCAGAGGGAAACTTCCACCTGACCTATCAGAGGGAAACTTCCACCTGACCAGAGGGAAACTTCCACCTGACCAGAGGGAAACTTCCACCTGACCTATCAGAGGAAAACTTCCACCTGACCTATCAGAGGAAAACTTCCACCTGACCTATCAGAGGAAAACTTCCACCTGACCTATCAGAGGGAAACTTCCACCTGACCAGAGGGAAACTTCCACCTGACCTATCAGAGGGAAACTTCCACCTGACCTATCAGAGGGAGAAGCTGTTGAGTGAGTGTGTGTGTGTGTGTGTGTGTGTGTGTGTGTGTGTGTGTGTGTGTGTGTGTGTGTGTGTGTGTGTGTGTGTGTGTGTGTGTGTGTGTGTGTGTGTGTGTGTGTGTGTGTGTGTGCGTGTGCGTGTGCGTGTGTGTGTGTGCGTGCGTGCGTGCGTGTGTGCATGCGTGTGTCAGGTGTAGAGTATATTCCAGGAATAATATGCCAAGAGTAGACACTGGAGGAGAGAGGTGGAGCTCAGTGTGGATCCTAGCTGATCCTCTACCTCTCATCTCCATGACAACCACACTGACAAAACACAGAACCTGGTAGAACCTACTTGGTGGGCTGTGAGACCAGGGCGTCTTTGTGCAGTCTGTAGCAGGAGAAGCTGTTGAAGGAGCCTGGTTCCAGGGACACTCCCTCTACGTTACTGTACTCCTTCTCTACCAGGCCAAACATGTCCATCATCCTGAAGCCTAAAGAGGGAAGGAGCAGAACACACATCTATGCTATAACCACTCCATAGAGAACCATAGAGAACAATAGAGAACCATAGAGAACCATAGAGCACAACAGAGAACCATAGAGAACAACAGAGAACAATAGAGAACCATAAAGAACAACAAAGAACCATAGAGAACAACAGAGAACCATAGAGAACTATAGAGAACAACAGAGAACAACAGAGAACCGTAGAGAACAGAGAACAACAGAGAACCGTAGAGAACAGAGAACCATAGAGAACAACAGAGAACAACAGAGAACCATAGCGAACAACATAGAACCATAGAGAACAACAGAGAACCATAGAGAACAACAGAGAACAACAGAGAACAACAGAGAACCATCGAGAACAACAGAGAACAACAGAGAACAATAGAGAACCATAGAGAACAACAGATAACCATAGAGAACAACAGAGACAACAGAGAACAACAGAGAACCATTGAGAACCATAGAGAACAATAGAGAACAACAGAGAACCATAGAGAGCAACAGAGCACCGTAGAGAACCATAGAGAACAACAGAGAAACATAGTGAACAACAGAGAACAACAGAGAACCATAGAGAACAACAGAGCACCATAGAGAACCATAGAGAACAACAGAGAACCATAGAAAACAACAGAGAAACATAGAGAACAACAGAGAACAACAGAGAACCATAGAGAACAATAGAGAACAACAGAGAACCATAGAGAACCGTAGAGATAGTAGAATACTAGAATAAAATGGTACACATTTTTATCTTCAAGCAACAAAATGTGCCATGGTAGAAAATAGTGTTTAGGCGCTGGATATATACATAGTAATAATCATGTCATTCTGTCAACCACTCTCCCTCTGGATAGTATTTCCTATTCCCCACCCGGCGAAGAAAAGGCGAACTCTGTGAAAAAACCTATGAGAAACAGTGACATACACTCTGAAGGACCTAAAGTTATGAATTCCATATCGGTCTTTCACAGTCAGGCTGTACTGTGCAAGTAGGCTAATAGTAGGTCTACTATTGAAACAGATAAATGAGGCTGTCAACTGAGTCAGGAATTCACAAGTTTCAAAAAAAAAAAAATTCCTTCAGGATTTCGCTCTTAAAGTCACACTTTCTTAATATAACAGAATTGGGTGTTCTAAGTCCATAACTGTCACGTTCCTGACCGGTTTTCTGTTATTTTGTATGTGTTTGACGGTCAGGGCGTGAGTTTGGGTGGGTAGTCTATGTTATGTGTTTCTATGTTTGTTAAAGGGTGACCTGATATGGTTCTCAATTAGAGGCAGGTGGTTTTCATTTCCTCTGATTGAGAGCCATATTAAGGTAGGTGTTTTCACATTGATTGTTGTGGGTGGTTGTCTCCTGTGTCAGTGTCTGTGTCTGTGTATGTTACGCCACACGGGACTGTTTCGGTTTGTTTGTTCGTTCGGTTTATGTAGTCTGTTCCTGTTTCATGCGTTCTTCGTATCATGTAAGTTCTTATGTTCAGGTGCGTCTACGTCGTTTGTTGTTTTGTAGTTTGTTAAAGTGTTTTCGTGTTTTTTCATCTTTACTTTAATAAATCATGTCATATCACGACGCTGCATTTTGGTTCAATCCCTGCTCCTCCTCTTCGGATGAAGAGGAGGAGGAACGCCGTTACCATAACAATGCCTAAACCACATCAGGAGACCGCTTTTGAGAAAAATCGTAGAAATGTAGATTTTTGAGTGTAGTTACCCTTTAATTGAAGTGGTTAGCTGTGTTTCTACAGCACATGAGATGGGGATGGCCAAACAAACAGCCACTGGACTGATGCAAAGGCTGCCAGGCTGGCAGGGGCTACTTTGTAGCAGGTAACATTTCATTGAGAAGGTTTTTGGGGAAGTTTCACCATCTATCAGAAGACGGTGAGGCCTGTCATTCTGCCAGGCTGGCAGGGACTACTTTGTAGCAGGTAACATTTCATTGAGAAGGTTTTTGGGGAAGTTTCACCATCTATCAGAAGACGGTGAGGCCTGTCATTCTGCCAGGCTGGCAGGGACTACTTTGTAGCAGGTAACATTTCATTGAGAAGGTTTTTGGGGAAGTTTCACCATCTATCAGAAGACGGTGAGGCCTGTCATTCTGCCAGGCTGGCAGGGACTACTTTGTAGCAGGTAACATTTCATTGAGAAGGTTTTTGGGAAAGCTTTACCATCTATCAGAAGACGGTGAGGCCTGTCATTAGCATCGCTATATTCTTCCTGTTCCTTAACTGTTTAAAACGGGACGTTTTACTTCATATTATGAGGCATGTCTTGCCTCTCTTTAAAGCAGCTTAAAGCCGAAAATGGGAAAACATTTACAACTTTTGAAGCTAAACATTCTGTGTTCCATCAGCCTCATTGATACGGTGGTACACCTCCACTACACTACTTTGATGCGCATCGTAGGGATTAAGAAGTGAGTATACGCAATGCCCAGTGTAAATTACGGTGGTACACGGCGTATACCCTCCACTACACTACTGTGATGCGCATCGTAGGGATTAAGAAGTGAGTATACGCAATGCCCAGTGTAAAATACGTTGGTACACGCCGTATACCCTCCACTACACTCTGACTCTATGTAACTTTATCTGACCGGATTTGAACTAGAATCACATGGCAGACTACATGCTGCTCCTGACAATAGCCAGGGACACTGAGTCTCTCCTGTGAATGACTTGGTGGGATCAGACAATCAATATTGACTGTAGATTGAGAGAGGTTTATCTCAATATGGATACACATTCTATGACTATAAAGCAGTAACAAGCTGTATGTGTTTTACATAGTTTACCTGCCATAGTGTTGCCACTCATCAGAACCGATGGACAAGCTAAAACAAGATGGATGAAAGGGTTGGTTAAATAATGAATAGGATATTAATCACTGTCATCTCATCATGAATCAAGATCCTCTTATTAAGATTGATTTAAATGTGGATAAATCCTCTGCTTTGTAATAATAACTATTAAATTAAATCACATGACCAAACCTGACATCTGTCTCTATTCTACAGTAGAATATATCAGTTCTGGAAACCACATGACCAAACCTAACATCTGTCTCTATTCTACAGTAGATTATATGAGTTCTGGAACATTCTTCCAATGGCAGCTACTTCAGTTCTGGCAGTACTTACTGGCAGTGGCAGCCTCACACACAAAAGTGATCAGCTGCTCCTCAATTTTCTTGACAGCGTCCAAATCGTCCACAAAGAAGACGTGTCTGTCGCTGGGTTTGCTGGCGATGTTCACCAACTCTCCGTAGTCCGCATCAGCAAAGCCGATGGCAAAGATGATGTAGCCTTCAAAGACATCCAACGTTAAGATTTTAAAACAATATTTTGTTTTTCTTCAGCAATAAAGCAAAAACAATTCCAAAGAAACCATTTGATTGGCCTATCTTACCACTCTCTGACTTGCTAAGTGACCCTCCTACCACTAGCATATTTCTCTCTAAGTTTTGTTTTGGTATGATAGCCATGAATAGTTCTGTTACAACAATATAATACAATGGAATAGTGTACTGTCCTCAGAGGAAGAAACATGGGTTTTATCCACAATAACACCCTATTCCCTATTCCCACACTACTTTTGGCCAGAGTAGTGCACTCTACAGTACAGAGAATAGGGCACTATTTGGGACTCACACTATGCCACTCACCTTCCATCTGCATCTCCTTGGAGACCTTGTTGACGTCGTCTTGGGAACGGCCATCGGTGAGGACCACCAGTACTTTAGGAACCCCCCTCCTCACGCCTCCTTCTGAGGTGAAGATAGATTCCTTCACATGCTTAATGGCTCGGCCTGGATGGATAGGGACATAGTTATATTTCTATGGATAGGAATGACAGAGATCATATCTACACATCACAGCCTGTTGGTTATGTATGGATGACTATCAGACCATATCTATACAGTCTGTTGTTAATGTATGGATGACTATCAGACCATGTCTATACAGTCTGTTGTTAATGTATGGATGACTATCAGACCATATATGTACAGTCTGTTGTTAATGTATGGATGATGATTATTATTATTATTTTATTAACCTTTATTTAACCAGGAAGGGCTCATTGAGATTTAAAATCTCTTTTTCAAGAGCGTCCTGGCCAAGATAGGCAGCACCAAGTCATTACAAAAAATTACACAGACAACATGAAAAACTACAAGTAATCTAGTAAAAACCATTCATGAATTCACAAGAGTATAACAATATCAAAAACAGCAAATTAAAAACATTTATCAGACCATATCTATACAGTCTGTTGTTAATGTATGGATGACTATCAGACCATGTCTATACAGTCTGTTGTTAATGTATGGATGACTATCAGACCATGTCTATACAGTCTGTTGTTAATGTATGGATGACTATCAGACCATGTCTATACAGTCTGTTGGTAATGTATGGATGACTATCAGACCATGTCTATACAGTCTGTTGTTAATGTATGGATGACTATCAGACCATGTCTATACAGTCTGTTGTTAATGTATGGATGACTATCAGACCATGTCTATACAGTCTGTTGTTAATGTATGGATGACTATCAGACCATGTCTATACAGTCTGTTGTTAATGTATGGATGACTATCAGACCATATCTATACAGTCTGTTGTTAATGTATGGATGACTATCAGACCATGTCTATACAGTCTGTTGTTAATGTATGGATGACTATCAGACCATATCTATACAGTCTGTTGTTAATGTATGGATGACTATCAGACCATGTCTATACAGTCTGTTGGTAATGTATGGATGACTATCAGACCATATATGTGGATGGAAAGGGAAGACAGGCACATCAGGGGCAATTAATAATACTAATAACAATAATAATAATAGCAATAATAATAATAATAATACCATTAATAATAACAATAATAATAATAATAATAATACCATTAATAATAACAATACTAATAATAATACCATTAATAATAATAATCCTAATAATAATACCATTAATAATAATAATAACAATATTAATAATAATAATAGTAATAATAATAGTAATACTAGTAATAATACCAATAACAATAATAATAATAACAATATTATTAATAATAATAATAATAACAATAATAATAATAATATATTAATAATAATAATAATAATAGTAATAATAATAGTAATAATAACAAGAATAATAATAATATATTAATAATAATAATAATAATAGTAATAATAATAGTAATACTAGTAATAATACTAATAGTACCATTAATAACAATAATACAAATAATAATAATAATATAATAATAGTAATAATAACAAGAATAATAATAATATAATAATAATAATAATATAATAATAGTAATAATAACAATAATAATAATAATAATATAATAATAATAATAAGATAATAATAGTAATAATAACAATAATAATAACAGTACTACTAATACTAGTAATAATAACAGTAATAACAGTAATAATATAATAATAACAGTACTAACAGTAATAATAGTAATAATAACAGTACTACTAATACTAGTAATAATAACAGTAATAACAGTAATAATATAATAATAACTGTACTAACAGTAATAATATAATAATAACAGTACTACTAATAATAGTAATACTAACAGTACTAACAGTAATAATATAATAATAACAGTACTAACAGTAATAATATAATAATAACAGTACGACTAATAATAGTAATAATAACAGTAATAATATAATAATAACAGTAATAACAGTAATAATAATAGTAATAACAGTAATACTAGTAATAATAATAGTAATAATAACATGAATAACAATAATCATATATCTATCATAACTAATCTAGCTAGTCTGTTTAATGAATGGCTGTCAGGGGTAGACAACCCTGTTCCTGGAGTGCCACAACTAAGCAGCACACCTGACCAACTGAGCTAATGGATCAGGTCATTTCAGCCTAAATTCAACACACCTGGTCTTTCTGGTTGGTTAAATCCCAAACCTGCGGCCCTCCAGGACTGCTGCCTGCCACTGATTTATTACATTCAGGAGATACTAATAGAGGAAATGTGAAACTCTGATAGGACACATTAAACAAAGAAAGAGGAGCCTGTCTTATCTATTCTAAGTCATAAACCTTGACAGAGACTAAAATCGCCCTAGATCATTAGCCCTATTGGGGGCATCGGAGCGGTCCGCAGAAAGGACGAACAGGTGGGGATCAGTGCAAGTCTTTTTTCTTTACCAATGTGCATGTCTAATATCTCTCTGATGTCTAAGGTCATTCTGTAACAGCAGCTTTTTAAAACAGCCTCACTGGGATGTTTCTGAATAAAATATGTCTTGCATGGCTGTGGCACTACCAGGGTACTTTGTAACATCTAATAATGAGACAGAGGCTGGCTGAGCAGCTTGCTGGTCGGCCATCCATCCATCCCTCTCCCTCCCTCTCTCTCTCTTTCTCTCTCTCCCTCTCTCTCCTGCCATCTCTTTCTCTTTCTCCCTCCCTCCATCTCTTTCTCCCTCTCCAACTCCCTTTTTAGCTCCCCCCTCTCTCTCCCCTTCTCTCTCTCTCCATGCCTCTTTTTCTCAGCTGTCTCTGTGAGCTTTATTAGAGTGCCTTGTCAGTGAAGATGAATGACAGGCAGAGCTCGTGAACACCAGTCTTGTACCAGGGAGAGTTGTGTCTGTTTCAGCATGGTATTATATTAAACAGAGGTCAAATTGGAACCACAATATCCATCCAGCCAGGCATGAAGACATGCTGGCCTCTATCACTGTGGAGAGTGTTGTGGAAGACGGTGTGTGTGTGTGTGTGTGTGTGTGTGTGTGTGTGTGTGTGTGTGTGTGTGTGTGTGTGTGTGTGTGTGTGTGTGTGTGTGTGTTTGTGTTTGTGTTTGTTTGTGTGTGCGGCTGCCAGTGTCCTGAGTGGAATATCACACCATCAATCAAATGCTGTCCATCTCAGACGTGTGTGAAATGTGTTTCTTGTACATAAATCCTCATTCCTGGCCATCAGCTTCCTTTCTTTGCCTCCAAACTTACAACAAGATCTTAACAACAAGTTCACAGAAATACTCTTCCTCAACCAAGACCTGAAAGACCTCGTCAACACCAACAACAACACTGGGCTGCAGCCAGAAACACAAAGAAAACACATGTATTCTAGGTCACCAGGTGAAGGCTAGCCTCAGTTCCAGACCTATTTGTGCTGTTTTGGCAACTCCATTACTGTCATTGTCATGGTTGGCGTAGCAATAACAGCAATGGGGTTGGCAAGACAGCGCAAACAGATCTGGGTGAAGACTCCACTGCAATACCTTCTTTGTGTTCTTAAACCTCAGACTCAGACTGGATGTGATTGGTGGTTAAAAAAAAGAGGGAATGAGGCCAGGCCAATCATGTTGATCCGCTGTTAGAATCCCCTCAGTACAGTTTGAATACTATATGGAGCACAGAGGGATCAGCCTAATACCAGCAGCTACTGGAAATCAATCATCCCAAGCTCCAAATGGAAAGACAGTCCAGCTAAAGCATTAATGAAGAAATGCAGAGCGAACATAGTCAAATCCCATGCAGGCAGATCGTGTGTGTGTGTGTGTGTGTGTGTGTGTGTGTGTGTGTGTGTGTGTGCGTGCGTGCGTGCGTGCGTGCGTGCGTGCGTGCGTGCGTGCGTGCGTGCGTAGACATGTACAGAACACCAAAGGGTCACATTGCAACGAGAGAGGGAGAGAGAGAGAGAGACAGAGAGAGAGGGGGGGAGAGAGAGAGAGGGGGGGAGAGAAAGAGAGAGAGAGAGAGATGGGGGGAGAGAAAGAGAGAGAGAGAGGCCTCAGCTTGCATCTCTAGCCAGAGAAAACATGTCCTCAGTGGGTAGCTCTGGTAGTCCCTTCCCCCCTGGGGTAGAGCAGAGAAGCTGTATGTGTAGACAAGGTGTTTCATTTCTAACACTGCTGCCAGGATTAGTCTACAAACCTGCTGTGCAAATATTGTACGTGCTAGGAGCAATATGCACAAAAATACATTCCCAACTGCATAGAATCTCTCTCTTCTCTCTCTTCATACACTTTGTTGTTAGACTTGCGGTAGAGTTTCAGCAATACAATTACACACTGTAGATTCCTTCATCAAGGGCAGAAACTGAGTGTGAAACTCCTTCTTTCCCCACAAAGGAAGAGGCTGCCAGCAAACTGAAACGGTCTAGTTTGCACTGAAAGCACCTGTTTCCACCTCCTGAATCAGGGGAATAAGGAACAGAGCTCGCTGTGTGTGTGTGTGTGTGTGTGTGTGTGTGTGTGTGTGTGTGTGTGTGTGTGTGTGTGTGTGTGTGTGTGTGTGTGTGTGTGTGTGTGTGTGTGTGTGTGTCTATGTATGTATGTGAGTGTATGTGTGTGTCTATGTATGTGTGTGAGTGTATGTGTGTGTGTGTGTGTCTATGTATGTGTGTGAGTGTGTGTGTGTGTGTGTGTCTATGTATGTGTGTGAGTGTGTGTGTGTGTGTGTGTGTCTATGTGTGCATAAGGCTTTAGTACATACCTGTCTTGGTGTTCCCTCCCTTGTATGTGATTCGCCTGATGGCGTCGAGCAGCGTTTCCTTGTTAGCGTATGAGTTCAGCATGAACTCTGTCCTGGCATCATCACTGAACTGTGCTATAGCAACCTGTCAGTAAGAGGGAGAGAGAGAAAGGGGGAGAGAGAGAGAGGGAGAAAAAGAGAAAAAGAGATAGGGAGAAAAAGAGAGAGAGAGAGGAGAGAAAGAGGAGAGAGAGAGAGAGAGAGAGAGAGAGAAAGAGAGAGGGAGAAAAAGAGAAAAAGAGATACGGAGAAAAAGAGAGAGGGAGAAAGAGGAGAGAGAGAGGGAGAAAAGGAGAGAGAGAGAAAGAGAAAGAGAGAGAGGAGAAAGAGAGAGAGAGAGAGGGAGAAAAGGAGAGAGAGAGAGAGATAAGAGAGAGGTAAGAGCATGCATCACACCCAGAGATAATTCTAACAGTGTTTTTGGCTTGGGGGGGTTTAGGGGTTGTTTATCATTTGGAAGGTTGAACATGAATCTGTTCTAAACATTTTGAAAATAACTATACAGAACAAAAATATAAACGCAACATGCAACAATTTCAAAGATGTTACTGAGATACAGTTCATATAAGGAAATCAGTCAATTGAAATAAATTCATTAGGCCCTTATCTATGGATTTGACCTGACCGGGTCACAGATACCATAAAAAATGGGCCTCAATTGTCCTCAGGAGGTCGTCAAGGTATCTCTGTTCATTCAAGCAGCCATCGATAAAATGCAATTGTGTTTGTTGTCCGTAGCTTATGCCTGCCCATAACCGTAACCCTACCACCACCATGGGGCACTCTGTTCACAACGTAGACATCAGCAAACCACTCCACACGACGCCATACACGTGGTCTGTGGTTGTGAGGCCGGTTGGATGTACTGCCAAATTCTATAAAATGACATTGGAGGCGGTTTATGGTAGGAAATTAACATTCAATTCTCTGGCAACAGCTCTGGTAGACATTCCTGCAGTCAGCATGCCAATTGCACGCTCCTTCAAAACTTGAGACATCTGTGGCATTGTCTTGTGTGACAAAAATTCACATTTTAGAGTGGCCTTTTATTGTCCCCAGCACAAGGTGCACCTGTTAAATCAGCTTCTTGATATGCCACAACTGTCAGGTGGCTGGATTATCTTGGCAAAGGTGAAACGCTCACTAACAGGGACGTAAACACATTTGTTCACAACATTTTAGAGAAATAAGCTTTTTGTGCGTATGGAACATTTCTGGGATCTTTTATTTCAGCTCATGAAATGTGGGACCAACTCTTTACATGTTGAGTTTGGTTCAGTGTAAGTTGCCAATAAAGAATCCAGAACTTATAGTCGCATACTGGATGCACGCTTTCATTGGCATCTTAGCAACATCTTTAGAACAGATGTCTCTGTTACTTATTCTCCTTATGTCCCCTTAGGAAGCTATCCCTGTCCCTCCTCTTCCCTCAACGTCCCGCTTCCCTCACAATCCTTATGTCTGTTTTTCTATTTGTCTGTCTGAGAGCCTAACTACTGTAGCCAGGACCCTCTGCACCTCAGCTCAGATTCCTCCATTACCCATCAGCCCCTAATACAGTAGTAAGGGGATACGGAGGACTTTAGTAATGCAGCCTTGTGTCAATAACCTACCAGCTCTTCAGTAATGGGTTGTGAACGGTCTGAAAGAGAAGGCTTGATGAATATCTATGGGCCTCTGTTTATAATGTCTAGACACCAGTCTATTCCAACATAATGGTCTCTCCCTTGAGACCTGGTTTAGATGTGGGTCTGTTTATAATGTCTAGACACCAGTCTATTCCAACATAATGGTATCTCCCTTGAGACCTGGTTTAGATGTGGCTCTGTTTGGTGATGTTGGCACAGGCTTTAACTAAACCTAAGTTCACCCTGACCTGTGACCCTAACCTCACCCTGGCCTGTTACACTGGCCCTGACCTGTGACCCTAACCTCACCCTGACCTGTGACCCTAACCTCACCCTGGCCTGTGACCCTAACTTCACCCTGGCCTGTGACCCTAACCTCACCCTGACCTGTGACCCTAACCTCACCCTGACCTTTGACCCTAACCTCACCCTGACATGTGACCCTAACCTCACTCTAACCTGTGACCCTAACCTCACCCTGACCTGTGACCCTAACCTCACTCTAACCTGTGACCCTAACCTCACTCTAACCTGTGACCCTAACCTCACTCTGACCTGTGACCCTAACCTCACTCTAACCTGTGACCCTAACCTCACTCTAACCTGTGACCCTAACCTCACTCTAACCTGTGACCCTAACCTCACCCTAACCTGTGAACCTAACCTCACCCTGACCTGTGACCCTAACCTCACCCTGACCTTTGACCCTAACCTCACCTTGACCTTTGACCCTAACCTCACCCTGACCTTTGACCCTAACCTCACTCTGACCTGTGGCCCTAAACTCACCTTGACCTGTGACCCTAACCTCACCCTGACCTGTGACCCTAACCTCACTCTAACCTGTGACCCTAACCTCACTCTAACCTGTGACCCTAACCTCACTCTAACCTGTGACCCTAACCTCACTCTAACCTGTGACCCTAACCTCACTCTAACCTGTGACCCTAACCTCACCCTAACCTGTGAACCTAACCTCACCCTGACCTGTGACCCTAACCTCACCCTGACCTTTGACCCTAACCTCACCTTGACCTTTGACCCTAACCTCACCCTGACCTTTGACCCTAACCTCACTCTGACCTGTGGCCCTAAACTCACCTTGACCTGTAACCCTAACCTCACCCTGACCTGTGACCCTAACCTCACCCTGACCTGTGACCCTAACCTCACCTTGACCTGTGACCCTAACCTCACCTTGACCTTTGACCCTAACCTCACTCTGACCTGTGACTCTAACCTCACCCTGGCCTGTGACCCTAACCTCACCCTGGCCTGTGACCCTAACCTCACCCTGGCCTGTGACCCTAACCTCACCCTGACCTGTGACCCTAACCTCACCCTGATCTGTGACCCTAACCTCACCCTGGCCTGTGACCCTAACCTCACCCTGACCTGTGACCCTAACCTCACCCTGATCTGTGACCCTAACCTCACCCTGGCCTGTGACCCTAACCTCACCCTGGCCTGTGACCCTAACCTCATCACCCTGACCTGTGTGTTCTGGATTTATTCATTATATATATATATATATATATATATATATATATATATATATATATATATATATATATATATATATATATATTATATTCATAATTTATTCATTATTTCCGTGAGATATTGGCTGAATGCATAACTCGAAATAATAGGGAGGTGTTGTCATTGGTCTTACCTGTGTGCCGTCAGGACCAATCAGATCCAGAGCTCCCATCGTACTGTACAGGAAGCGGATAATCTTCTGGAAGTTGTCGTCTCCGATGCTCCAAGAGCCGTCCACCAAGAAGACCAGGTCAGCTTTGGCTGCCTTACAGACTGGGGGGAGGGAGGGAGGGAGGCAGGGAAGGAGGCAGTGAGGGAGGGAGGGAGGGAGGCAGGGAGGGGGGCAGGGAAGGAGGGCAGGGAGGGAGGGAGTGAGGGACGGAGGCAGTGAGGGACGGAGGCAGTGAGGGAGGCAGGGAAGGAGGCAGTGAGGGAGGGAGGCAGTGAGGGAGGCAGGGAGGGGGGCCGGGAAGGAGGCAGTGAGGGAAGGAGGCAGGGAAGGAGGCAGGGAAGGAGGCAGTGAGGGAGGGAGGCAGTGAGGCAGTGAGGGAGGGAGGGGGGCAGGGAAGGAGGCAGGGAAGGAGGCAGTGATGGAGGGAGGCAGGCAGGGAGGGACGCAGGGACGGAGGGACGCAGGGAGGGAGAGACGCAGGGACGGAGGGACGCAGGGAGGGAGGGACGCAGGGACGGAGGGACGCAGGGACGGAGGGACGCAGGGACGCAGGGAGGGAGGGACGCAGGGACGGAGGGACGCAGGGACGGAGGGACGCAGGGAGGGAGGGACGCAGGGACGGAGGGACGCAGGGAGGGAGGGACGCAGGGAGGGAGGGACGCAGGGAGGGAGGGACGCAGGAAAGGAGGGACGCAGGGACGGAGGGACGCAGGGAGGGAGGGACGCAGGGACGGAGGGACGCAGGGAGGGAGGGACGCAGGGAGGGAGGGACGCAGGGAGGGAGGGACACAGGGACGGAGGGACGCAGGGAGGGAGGGACGCAGGGACGGAGGGACGCAGGGACGGAGGGACGCAGGGAGGGAGGGACACAGGGACGGAGGGACGCAGGGAGGGAGGGACACAGGGAGGGAGGGACGCAGGAAAGGAGGGACGCAGGGACAGAGGGACGCAGGGAGGGAGGGACGCAGGGAGGGAGGGACGCAGGGACGGAGGGACGCAGGGACGGAGGGACGCAGGGAGGGAGGGACGCAGGGACGGAGGGACGCAGGGAGGGAGGGACGCAGGGACGGAGGGACGCAGGGAGGGAGGGACGCAGGGAGGGAGGGACGCAGGGACAGAGGGACGCAGGGAGGGAGGGACGCAGGGACAGAGGGACGCAGGGAGGGAGGCAGTGAGGGAGGCAGGGAGGGGGGCAGGGAAGGAGACAGTGAGGGAGGGAGGCAGTGGGGGAAGCAGGGAAGGAGGCAGTGAGGGAGGGAGGCAGTGAGGGAGGGAGGGAGGTGGGCAGGGAAGAAGGCAGGGAAGGAGGCAGGGAAGGAGGCAGTGAGGGAGGGAGGCAGTGAGGGAGGGAGGGAGGGGGCAGGGAAGGAGGCAGGGAAGGAGGCAGGGAAGGAGGCAGTAATGGAGGGAGGCAGGCAGGGAGGGACGCAGGGACGGAGGGACGCAGGGACGGAGGGACGCAGGGAGGGAGGGACACAGGGACGGAGGGACGCAGGGACGGAGGGACGCAGGGACGCAGGGAGGGAGGGACGCAGGGACGGAGGGACGCAGGGACGGAGGGACGCAGGGAGGGAGGGACGCAGGGACGCAGGGAGGGAGGGACGCAGGGAGGGAGGGACACAGGGAGGGAGGGACGCAGGAAAGGAGGGACGCAGGGACAGAGGGACGCAGGGAGGGAGGGACGCAGGGACGGAGGGACGCAGGGAGGGAGGGACGCAGGGAGGGAGGGACACAGGGACGGAGGGAGGGAGGGACGCAGGGACGGAGGGACGCAGGGAGGGAGGGACACAGGGACGGAGGGACGCAGGGACGGAGGGACGCAGGGAGGGAGGGACACAGGGAGGGAGGGACGCAGGAAAGGAGGGACGCAGGGACAGAGGGACGCAGGGAGGGAGGGACGCAGGGAGGGAGGGACGCAGGGACGCAGGGAGGGAGGGACGCAGGGACGGAGGGACGCAGGGAGGGAGGGACGCAGGGAGGGAGGGACGCAGGGACGGAGGGACGCAGGGAGGGAGGGACGCAGGGAGGGAGGGACGCAGGGACAGAGGGACGCAGGGAGGGAGGGACGCAGGGACGGAGGGACGCAGAGAGGGAGGGACACAGGGACGGAGGGACGGAGGGAGGGAGGGACGCAGGGAGGGAGGGACGCAGGGACGGAGGGACGCAGGGAGGGAGGGACGCAGGGACGGAGGGACGCAGGGACGGAGGGACACAGGAGGGAGGGACGCAGGGACGGAGGGACGCAGGGAGGGAGGGACGCAGGGACGGAGGGACGCAGGGAGGGACGCAGGGACGGAGGGACGCAGGGAGGGAGGGAGGGAGGGACGCAGGGAGGGAGGGACGCAGGGAGGGAGGGACGCAGGGACGGAGGGACGGAGGGAGGGAGGGACGCAGGGACGCAGGGAGGGAGGGACGCAGGGAGGGAGGGACGCAGGGAGGGAGGGACGCAGGGACGGAGGGACGCAGGGAGGGAGGGACGCAGGGAGGGAGGGACGCAGGGACGGAGGGACGCAGGGAGGGAGGGACGCAGGGACGGAGGGACGGAGGGACGCAGGGAGGGAGGGACGCAGGGACGGAGGGACGCAGGGAGGGAGGGACGCAGGGAGGGAGGGACACAGGGACGGAGGGACGCAGGGACGCAGGGAGGGAGGGACGCAGGGAGGGAGGGAAGGAGGCAGGGAAGGAAGGAGGGAAGGAAGGAGGGAAATGAGATATGGAAGTATGTTACAGAGGAACTCCAAACACAGAGACAGAAGTCTCAACTCTTCAGTCTCATAACAACAGGCCAGCTGGTAAGCCTCAACTCTTCAGTCTCATAACAACAGGCCAGCTGGTAGGCCTCAACTCTTCAGTCTCATTACAACAGGCCAGCTGGTAAGCCTCAACTCTTCAGTCTCATTACAACAGGCCAGCTGGTAAGCCTCAACTCCTCAGCCTCATAACAACAGGCCAGCTGGTAAGCCTCAACTCTTCAGTCTCATAACAACAGGCCAGCTGGTAGGCCTCAACTCTTCAGTCTCATTACAACAGGCCAGCTGGTAGGCCTCAACTCTTAAGTCTCATAACAACAGGCCAGCTGGTAGGCCTCAATTCTTCAGTCTCATAACAACAGGCCAGCTGGTGAGCCTCAACTCTTCAGTCTCATAACAACAGGCCAGCTGGTAAGCCTCAACTCTTCATTCTCATTACAACAGGCCAGCTGGTAAGCCTCAACTCTTCATTCTCATTACAACAGGCCAGCTGGTAAGCCTCAACTCTTCATTCTCATTACAACAGGCCAGCTGGTAAGCCTCAACTCTTCAGTCTCATTACCACAGGCCAGCTGGTGGCGAGTGGGGATGAACTATCTGTCTCCTCCAGAAGCTTTATCTACTTACTACTAAACAGAGACAGATAAGATCTTCCTTCGTGCTAATTAAAGGTCCAGAGCAGCCATTTTTATCTCAATATATCTGTCTGAGTGGGGAGAATAAAACTGAAAACCACACTAGCTATTTTTTGGCAGAGAGGTTTGGAACACTCTTTCTCATTGGTCTATTAACGATGTCACCAGGCAGGCCAAAACTTCCTCCCACCAAAACAGACAGTCTGTTCATTCTCATTGGTCTATTAACGATGTCACCAGGCAGGCCAAAACTCCCTCCCACCAAAACAGACAGTCTGTTCATTCTCATTGGTCTACTAACGATGTCACCAGGCAGGCCAAAACTCCCTCCCACCAAAACAGGCTGTCTGTTCTTTCTCATTGGTCTATTAACGATGTCACCAGGCAGGCCAAAACTCCCTCCCACCAAAACAGGCTGTCTGTTCATTCTCATTGGTCTATTAACGATGTCAACAGGCAGGCCAAAACTCCCTCCCACCAAAACAGGCTGTCTGTTCATTCTCATTGGTCTATTAACGATGTCACCAGGCAGGCCAAAACTCCCTCCCACCAAAACAGGCTGTCTGTTCATTCTCATTGGTCTATTAACGATGTCACCAGGCAGGCCAAAACTCCCTCCCACCAAAACAGGCTGTCTGTTCATTCTCATTGGTCTATTAACGATGTCAACAGGCAGGCCAAAACTCCCTCCCACCAAAACAGGCTGTCTGTTCATTCTCATTGGTCTATTAACGATGTCAACAGGCAGGCCAAAACTCCCTCCCACCAAAACAGGCTGTCTGTTCATTCTCATTGGTCTATTAACGATGTCACCAGGCAGGCCAAAACTCCCTCCCACCAAAACAGGCTGTCTGTTCATTCTCATTGGTCTATTAACGATGTCACCAGGCAGGCCAAAACTCCCTCCCACCAAAACAGGCTGTCTGTTCATTCTCATTGGTCTATTAACGATGTCACCAGGCAGGCCAAAACTCCCTCCCACCAAAACAGGCTGTCTGTTCATTCTCATTGGTCTATTAACGATGTCACCAGGCAGGCCAAAACTCCCTCCCACCAAAACAGGCTGTCTGTTCATTCTCATTGGTCTATTAACGATGTCACCAGGCAGGCCAAAACTCCCTCCCACCAAAACAGGCTGTCTGTTCATTCTCATTGGTCTATTAACGATGTCACCAGGCAGGCCAAAACTCCCTCCCACCAAAACAGGCTGTCTGTTCATTCTCATTGGTCTATTAACGATGTCACCAGGCAGGCCAAAACTCCCTCCCACCAAAACAGGCTGTCTGTTCATTCTCATTGGTCTATTAACGATGTCACCAGGCAGGCCAAAACTCCCTCCCACCAAAACAGGCTGTCTGTTCATTCTCATTGGTCTATTAACGATGTCACCAGGCAGGCCAAAACTCCCTCCCACCAAAACAGGCTGTCTGTTCATTCTCATTGGTCTATTAACGATGTCACCAGGCAGGCCAAAACTCCCTCCCACCAAAACAGGCTGTCTGTTCATTCTCATTGGTCTATTAACGATGTCACCAGGCAGGCCAAAACTCCCTCCCACCAAAACAGGCTGTCTGTTCATTCTCATTGGTCTATTAACGATGTCACCAGGCAGGCCAAAACTCCCTCCCACCAAAACAGGCTGTCTGTTCATTCTCATTGGTCT
This sequence comes from Salvelinus fontinalis, assembly GCF_029448725.1. NCBI lineage: Eukaryota > Metazoa > Chordata > Actinopteri > Salmoniformes > Salmonidae > Salvelinus > Salvelinus fontinalis. The sequence continues at coordinate 731,937 of NC_074670.1, forward strand.
ATTAACGATGTCACCAGGCAGGCCAAAACTCCCTCCCACCAAAACAGGCTGTCTGTTCATTCTCATTGGTCTATTAACGATGTCACCAGGCAGGCCAAAACTCCCTCCCACCAAAACAGGCAGTCTGTTCATTCTCATTGGTCTATTAACGATGTCACCAGGCAGGCCAAAACTCCCTCCCACCAAAACAGACAGTCTGTTCAAACAGCTCTTACACTAAAATGGCTTTATCATCATTTTCACAATTTCACAGTATTATTCCAACCTCATAGTGTGGAAATATATATAACAAACTGGAAAATCACATTTTTGACCTCGCTGTGCCTTTAATATTCAGTTAGTGTATTCTCCAGCCATATACAGACTTCAATCAAACTGGGCGCAGATTGGTCTCTCTGTCACGCGCTCACCTTAGAGATCCCTGTTTATTCTCTGTGTGTTGGTTAGGTCAGGGTGTGACTAGGGTGGGTACTCTAGTTTTTGTATATCTATGTTTTCTTTTTCTTTGTTGGCCTACTATGGTTCCCAATCAGAGGCAGCTGTCTATCGTTGTCTCTGATTGGGGATCATACTTAGGCAGCCCTTTTTCCCAACTTCAGTTGTGGGATCTTGTCTTTGTTTGGTTCCATGTATTTTGCACGACGAAGCTTTTCGTTCGTTGTATTGTTTATTGTTTTTTTTTTGCTGGTTCGTATTTTAATAAAATATGATGAACCCAAATCACGCTGCGCCTTGGTCTACCCTTAACGACGGACGTTACACTCTCGGAATGTGAGGAACGACTAGAGCTGGCCGGTCTCTCGGAATGTGAGGAACGGCTAGAGCTGGCCGGTCTCTCGGAATGTGAGGAAGGGCTAGAGCTGGCCGGTCTCTCGGAATGTGAGGAAGGGCTAGAGCTGGCCGGTCTCTCGGAATGTGAGGAACGGCTAGAGCTGGCCGGTCTCTCGGAATGTGAGGAAGGGCTAGAGCTGGCCGGTCTCTCATAATGTCTCTCAGAATGTGAGGAATGGCTAGAGCTGGCCGGTCTCTCAGAATGTGAGGAAGGGCTAGAGCTGGCCGGTCTCTCATAATGTCTCTCAGAATGTGAGGAAGGGCTAGAGCTGGCCGGTCTCTCAGAATGTGAGGAAGGGCTAGAGCTGGCCGGTCTCTCAGAATGTGAGGAATGGCTAGAGCTGGCCGGTCTCTCAGAATGTGAGGAAGGGCTAGAGCTGGCCGGTCTCTCAGAATGTGAGGAAGGGCTAGAGCTGACCGGTCTCTCAGAATGTGAGGAAGGGCTAGAGCTGTCCGGTCTCTCAGAATGTCTCTCAGAATGTGAGGAACGGCTAGAGCTGGCCGGTCTCTTAGACAGGGTTTTACCTGGAACCAAAAGGGTTCTACCTGGAACCAAAAGGGTTCTACCTGGAACCAAAAAGAGTTCTTTGGAGACAGCCGAAGAACCCTTTTAGGATCAGAGATATGTGCTTTTTTCTAAGAGTGTAGAGGAATGGCAAGAGAAATGTCTGGCCTGGTTGATCTTTGTTTAAACAAGCCAGAGAGTTAGAATTATAACATTACATTGACTGGTACAAACCTCTAGAGGTGGAACAAATGTGTTAAGTCTGAAGTGCTTAGAATTATAGCAGAGTTCTTAGAATGGTGGGAGAGATCTTAAGGGAAGGTTCTTATGGCAGGGTTCTAATCAAACCGGACAGGAAGTATCGACAGGATGGGAGGAAGGCTTGATACGCAGCCAGGCAGCAGTGCACCATGGGGGGATAGAAGTGTGCAAGGCTCTTTCTCAATTTGTCTTGCATCGATTTAATCGATTCCTCCCACCCTCTATCCTCGCCTCATTCACACAACGCATTGGAGAAAATCCAAGGTCCCGCCCATCGAACCTTCTCCTCCAATACGATTGAGAAGAAGTTGAGTACTTTTGACTTCTACTATTATTAGGAGCTAGAGATAATATCCAAAATGCAATATTCAACTAATCCCTGCTGAAAAAAAACGACCTTGAGAACTTTGCTGGGAAGAAATTGATAAAAGCTGATGTTTTTGCTCTATTATGGTGCTGTAAAAACCACATTCTTATTTCTCATTTACTTCAACCTGTGAAGAACTTATACTTATCACAAATCTGATGATTACAGTTCACTAAAAAATGGACCAGGACTTAAACCCCCAGGGGGCTGTCTCCCTATGATATTTGGTAGTGTGTATATGAAGGTCAGTAGAGGAGGGAGGAAGCAAAGCCTCAGCTAATGTAATAAGTAATGCATGCAGATGCTGTGTAAATATGTACAGACTGGAGCTGCTGCTTGTCTGAGCCGCACTGCAAATGTTTGATAAGATCCTGGATACTCCCCAAGAAAGAAGACTTAAAAAGTTGATAAGGTACTAGATACTCCCCAAGAAAGAAGACTTAAAAAGTTGATAAGGTACTAGATACTCCCCAAGAAAGAAGACTTAAAAAGTTGATAAGATACTGGATATTCCCCAAGAAAGAAGACTTAAAAAGTTGATAAGGTACTAGATACTCCCCAAGAAAGAAGACTTAAAAAGTTGATAAGATACTGGATACTCCCCAAGAAAGAAGACTTAAAAAGTTGATAAGATACTGGATACTCCCCAAGAAAGAACACTTAAAAAGTTGATAAGATATTGGATACTCCCCAAGAAAGAAGACTTAAAAAGTTGATAAGATACTGGATACTCCTCAAGAAAGAAGACTTAAAAAGTTGATAAGATACTGGATACTCCCCAAGAAAGAAGACTTAAAAAGTTGATAAGATACTGGATACTCCTCAAGAAAGAAGACTTAAAAAGTTGATAAGATACTGGATACTCCTCAAGAAAGAAGACTTAAAAAGTTGTATTTATCTCCAAAAACTCTTCCTCAGCTGAATAAATACCACTAAGTACCGGTACTTGTTTGGTGATTGTATAATGTGGTTCATTTGGTATAAAAGTTATATATATTATTTAATCTGTGGTACCTCAGTGTGCTGAAGTAAAGGTGAGCTGTCATCAGAGATGTAGTGTGGGTTTGAGAAAGGTCACACTATGGTGGGGACAGCAGGGGAGAGGAAGGTGTGTGTGTGTGTGTGTGTGTGTGTGTGTGTGTGTGTGTGTGTGTGTGTGTGTGTGTGTGTGTGTGTGTGTGTGTGTGTGTGTGTGTGTGTGTGTGTGTGTGTGTGTGTGTGTCTTTGTGTGTGTGTGTGTGTGTGTGTGTGTGTGTGTGTGTGTGTGTGTGTGTGTGTGTGTGTGCGTCTTTGTGTGTGTGTGTGTGTGTGTGTGTGTGTGTGTGTGTGCGTCTTTGTGTGTGTGTGTGTGTGTGTGTGTGTGTGTGTGTGTGTGTGTGTGTGTGTGTGTGTGTGTGTGTGTGTGTGTGTGTGTGTGTGTGTGTGTGTGTATGTGTATGTGCGTCTTTGTGTGTGTGTGTGCGTGCGTGCGTGCGTGCGTGCGGACACACAGTGGCAGTTCTTCTCTCTTACCTTCCTTGGCGGGCGGTATGGTCGGCCGGGGGGGTGACGTGGGGGGTGGTGTCGGTGGCTGGGTGGGGGCGGGGACTA
>NC_074670.1:740490-800490 GCF_029448725.1 Salvelinus fontinalis
AGTGACATAGCAACACTGTCAGAGGACGGGAGGAACACAACTACTCTAAGAAGTGACATAGCAACACTGTCAGAGGACGGGAAGTACACAACTACTCTGAGAAGTGACATAGCAACACTGTCAGAGGACGGGAGGAACACAACTACTCTAATAAGTGACATAGCAACACTGTCAGAGCACGGGAGGAACACAACTACTCTAAGAAGTGGCATAGCAACACTGTCAGAGGACGGGAGGAACACAACTACTCTAAGAAGTGACATAGCAACACTGTCAGAGGATGGGAGGAACAGAACTACTCTAAGAAGTGACATAGCAACACTGTCAGAGGACGAGAGGAACACAACTACTCTAAGAAGTGACATAGCAACACTGTCAGAGGATGGGAGGAACACAACTACTCTAAGAAGTGGCATAGCAACACTGTCAGAGGACGAGAGGAACACAACTACTCTAAGAAGTGACATAGCAACACTGTCAGAGGATGGGAGGAACACAACTACTCTAAGAAGTGGCATAGCAACACTGTCAGAGGACGGGAGGAACACAACTACTCTAAGAAGTGACATAGCAACACTGTCAGAGGACGGGAAGTACACAACTACTCTAAGAAGTGGCATAGCAACACTGTCAGAGGATGGGAGGAACACAACTACTCTAAGAAGTGACATAGCAACACTGTCAGAGGATGGGAGGAACACAACTACTCTAAGAAGTGACATAGCAACACTGTCAGAGGACGGGAAGTACACAACTACTCTAAGAAGTGACATAGCAACACTATCAGTGGACTTGAGGAACACAACTACTCTTTATGTCCATGATAAGACCCTATGGCATTTAATGACTACATAACGGTTTCATCCTCGTCCTATGTCCAAGTCTAGGTGAAAGACATGTGCATTCAGCTATAACATGAAGGAGAAGGCCTAGTCAACAACACATGGACATTCAGCTATAACATGAAGGAGAAGGCCTAGTCAACAACACATGGACATTCAGCTATAACATGAAGGAGAAGGTCTAGTCAAAACACATGGACATTCAGCTATAACATGAAGGAGAAGGTCTAGTCAAAACACATGGACATTCAGCTATAACATGAAGGAGAAGGTCTAGTCAAAACACATGGACATTCAGCTATAACATGAAGGAGAAGGTCTAGTCAAAACACATGGACATTCAGCTATAACATGAAGGAGAAGGCCTAGTCAACACATGGACATTCAGCTATAACATGAAGGAGAAGGTCTAGTCAAAACACATGGACATTCAGCTATAACATGAAGGAGAAGGTCTAGTCAAAACACATGGACATTCAGCTATAACATGAAGGAGAAGGCCTAGTCAACACATGGACATTCAGCTATAACATGAAGGAGAAGGCCTAGTCAAAAACACATGGACATTCAGCTATAACATGAAGGAGAAGGCCTAGTCAACACATGGACATTCAGCTATAACATGAAGGAGAAGGCCTAGTCAACACATGGACATTCAGCTATAACATGAAGGAGAAGGCCTAGTCAAAACACATGGACATTCAGCTATAACATGAAGGAGAAGGCCTAGTCAAAACACATGGACATTCAGCTATAACATGAAGGAGAAGGCCTAGTCAAAACACATGGACATTCAGCTATAACATGAAGGAGAAGGCCTAGTCAAAAACACATGGACATTCAGCTATAACATGAAGGAGAAGGTCTAGTCAAAAACACATGGACATTCAGCTATAACATGAAGGAGAAGGCCTAGTCAACACATGGACATTCAGCTATAACATGAAGGAGAAGGCCTAGTCAACACATGGACATTCAGCTATAACATGAAGGAGAAGGCCTAGTCAAAACACATGGACATTCAGCTATAACATGAAGGAGAAGGCCTAGTCAAAACACATGGACATTCAGCTATAACATGAAGGAGAAGGCCTAGTCAAAACACATGGACATTCAGCTATAACATGAAGGAGAAGGCCTAGTCAACACATGGACATTCAGCTATAACATGAAGGAGAAGGTCTAGTCAACAACATATGGACATTCAGCTATAACATGAAGGAGAAGGCCTAGTCAACAACACATGGACACTCAGCTATAACATGAAGGAGAAGGGCTAGTCAACAACACATGGACATTCAGCTATAACATGAAGGAGAAGGTCTAGTCAAAAACACATGGACATTCAGTTATAACATGAAGGACAAGGGCTAGTCAACAACACATGGAGTTGGTAAAAGAGAAGTGTTACTCACTGAGCAGAGACTCGATGACCACTCTGTAGAGGTCAGCCTGACGAGGGGGCTGCCACTGGACACACATACTGGACATCATTACCTGGTAGGTGTTCAGGTTGGTCACGCCCAGGTACACTGAGGAGAGAGAGAGAGAGAGAGAGAGAGAGAGAGAGAGAGAGAGAGACAGAGAGAGAGAGAGCGAGAGACAGAGAGAGAGAGACAGAGAGAGGGGGACAGAGAGAGACAGAGAGAGGGGGACAGAGAGAGGGGGACAGAGAGAGACAGAGAGAGGGGGACAGAGAGAGACAGAGAGAGAGAGAGAGAGAGAGACAGAGAGAGGGGGACAGAGAGAGACAGAGAGAGAGAGAGAGAGAGAGAGAGACAGAGAGAGAGAGAGAGAGAGAGAGACAGAGAGAGGGGGACAGAGAGAGAGAGAGAGACAGAGACAGAGAGACAGAGAGAGGGGGACAGAGAGAGACAGAGAGAGACAGAGAGAGAGAGAGAGAGACAGAGAGAGAGAGACAGAGAGAGGGGGACAGAGAGAGACAGAGAGAGACAGAGAGAGAGACAGAGAGAGACAGAGAGAGAGAGAGAGAGAGAGAGAGACAGAGAGAGAGAGAGAGACAGAGAGAGGGGGACAGAGAGAGAGAGAGAGACAGAGAGAGGGGGACAGAAGGGGACAGAGAGAGATTTTATAAACACAATCACGATGACAGAAGAACATCACCATCACATCACTATCACCATTACCATAACACGATCACAATCACAATCACCTCACAATCACATCAAATCACAATCACATCAAATCAATGTCAAATCACAATCACATCAAATAACTATCACATCAAATCACTATCACATCAAATCACTATCCTATCACAATCAGTATCAAATCAAGTCACTATCAAATCACTATCACATCAAATCACTATCCTATCACAATCAGTATCAAATCAAATCACTATCAAATCACTATCACATCAAATCACATCACAATCACTATCAAATCACTATCAAATCACTATCACATCACAATCACATCACAATCACTATCACATCACAATCAAATCACTATCACATCAAATCACTATCCTATCACAATCAGTATCAAATCAAATCACTATCAAATCACTATCACATCAAATCACTATCAAATCACAATCACATCACAATCACTATCAAATCAAATCACATCACAATCACTATCAAATCACTATCCTATCACAATCACTATCAAATCACTATCCTATCACAATCACTATCAAATCAAATCACAATCACAATCACTATCAAATCACTATCAAATCACTATCACATCAAATCACTATCAAATCACAATCACATCACAATCACTATCAAATCACTATCACATCACAATCACAATCACTATCAAATCACATCACAATCACTATCAAATCACTATCAAATCACATCACAATCACTATCAAATCACATCACAATCACTATCACATCAAATCACATCACAATCACTATCACATCAAATCACTATCAAATCACAATCACTATCACATCAAATCACATCACAATCACTATCACATCAAATCACATCACAATCACTATCAAATCACTATCAAATCACATCACAATCACTATCAAATCACATCACAATCACTATCACATCAAATCACATCACAATCACTATCACATCAAATCACTATCAAATCACAATCACATCACAATCACATCACAATCACTATCACATCAAATCACATCACAATCACTATCACATCAAATCACATCACAATCACTATCACATCAAATCACTATCAAATCACAATCACTATCAAATCACTATCAAATCACTATCAAATCAAATCACATCACAATGTCACACTGCTATGCTTTATCTTGGCCAGGTCGCAGTTGCAAATGAGAACTTGTTCTCAACTAGCCTACCTGGTTAAATAAAGGTGTTCTCAACTAGCCTACCTGGTTAAATAAAGGTGTTCTCAACTAGCCTACCTGGTTAAATAAAGGTGTTCTCAACTAGCCTACCTGGTTAAATAAAGGTGTTCTCAACTAGCCTACCTGGTTAAATAAAGGTGTTCTCAACTAGCCTACCTGGTTAAATAAAGGTGTTCTCAACTAGCCTACCTGGTTAAATAAAGGTGTTCTCAACTAGCCTACCTGGTTAAATAAAGGTGTTCTCAACTAGCCTACCTGGTTAAATAAAGGTGTTCTCAACTAGCCTACCTGGTTAAATAAAGGTGAAATAAAATACATGTAAAAAATCTACAGTAACATCATAAAGGAACTGAAGCCAACAGCTGACGGAGAGTTGCAATCTGTCAACCTATCTGATGATATTGACAGATAAAGACCAGGAAGCTGATGGTATTGATAACGTGTCATAATGAAACACTATCGACCCAGCTGTGTAGGCGTGTGTGTCTTTAAGGAATTCATTTCATCACGCAAATAAACACATTCTGATTTATGGGAAGAATCCATATGAACTAACGTCCAACTCCTGAGTCCGATCCAACTCCCGTTTGTTATCAAAGAAAAGAAAGGCTATTCATCTCAGTGATTAAATAGTATATGACGTTTTGATAGAGAGCAATAAGTTAAAATCTATTCCCCAATCTTTATGAAAGCTATTAGGAACCATAAAACAGTTTAAAGAGTGTAAAAAGTCTCGAGCAACTTCTCTATTCCGTACAACAACAAACACGTTCTGAAAAACAAAAGCTGCAACAACAAACTCATCTTTTTAAAATGATTATTCATTGTTTCATTTTAGAGGAGCAGAAGTTGTTTCCATATGATAAACACAATACACTTTTCAACCAAATGTCAATGAATCACACAGCTAAACAATCTGACACAGTAACATATGAATTTCTAGAACAGAACGACAACATGTAACACCCATAAAATCAAAGAGCGCTGACACAGCTGTCCGATTAAGACACATCCCGTACACATCGTATTCACATTCTACAACTACTATATCTATACAGTTTGTTACCCGTACACATCGTATTCACATTCTACAACTACTATATCTATACAGTTTGTTACCCGTACACATCGTATTCACATTCTACAACTACTATATCTATACAGTTTGTTACCCGTACACATCGTATACACATTCTACAACTACTATATCTATACAGTTTGTTACCCGTACACATCGTATTCACATTCTACAACTACTATATCTATTCAGTTTGTTACCCGTACACATCGTATACACATTCTACAACTACTATATCTATACAGTTTGTTACCCGTACACATCGTATTCACATTCTACAACTACTATATCTATACAGTTTGTTACCCGTACACATCGTATTCACATTCAACAACTACTATATCTATACAGTTTGTTACCCGTACACATCGTATTCACATTCTACAACTACTATATCTATACAGTTTGTTACCCGTACACATCGTATTCACATTGAACAACTACTATATCTATACAGTTTGTTACCCGTACACATCGTATACACATTCTACAACTACTATATCTATACAGTTTGTTACCCGTACACATCGTATTCACATTCAACAACTACTATATCTATACAGCTTGTTACCCGTACACATTGTATTCACATTCTACAACTACTATATCTATACAGTTTGTTACCCGTACACATTGTATTCACATTCAACAACTACTATATCTATACAGTTTGTTACCCGTACACATCGTATTCACATTCTACAACTACTATATCTATACAGTTTGTTACCCGTACACATCGTATTCACATTCAACAACTACTATATCTATACAGTTTGTTACCCGTACACATCGTATTCACATTCAACAACTACTATATCTATACAGTTTGTTACCCGTCTTCCCGAAAGGGAAAGTCATGAAACCACATGGCAGGTGGATTATCTTTCCTCCTTGTGAATAATGTATGTGACAGCCTTTGGATTTGTCCTAAATAGCATCCTATTCCCTATAGAGTGCACTACTTTTGACCAGAGTCCTATGGGAGCACTATATATATAGGGAATAGGGAACCGTTTGAGACCAGAGTCCTATGGGAGCACTATATATAGGGAATAGGGAACCGTTTGAGACCAGAGTCCTATGGGAGCACTATATATAGGGAATAGGGAACCGTTTGAGACCAGAGTCCTATGGGAGCACTATATATAGGGAATAGGGAACCGTTTGAGACCAGAGTCCTATGGGAGCACTATATATAGGGAATAGGGAACCATTTGAGACCAGAGTCCTATGGGAGCACTATAGAGGGAATAGGGAACCGTTTGAGACCAGAGACCTATGGGAGCACTATATATAGGGAATAGGGAACCCTTTGAGACCAGAGTCCTATGTGAGCACTATATAGGGAATAGGTTGAAGTATGTGACGCAGTCTTTAACTTCCTTATACGACCCTTATTAATGAGCTGTATGTATGCATGGACAGACAGCCACTCTGCCGCACTAGGGGCACAAACCTATGGAAGACAAGAGTCAAAACCAGGTAAAATTGAGCTATTTTTGCATTTAATAATTTAAAGGTCAAACTGACAATGCATGAAATATTGATAGGAATCTTGGTGGTGCATATGCAGATATAATTATACAGCCAGCGTGAGGAGATGAACTACTGTACAGTGTGTTTGGGGTGAAAGAGAGACTGCAACGCATCATAAGTCATTTGTGTCACGACTTAAATTCCTCTCTCTATAATGGAATAGCTGCCGTGTACAGCGGTGTGGTGGGGGGGGCGGGGTCCACTTATAGCCACACAGAGATGTGCTGCATATATTTAATGCTCAGTATATTTCAATGTATCAATTCATGCATTATTCATTTATTCATTCATCCATCCACTCATTAATTCAGTCAGCCATTCAGTCATTCATTGTGCATGTAGAATATGTATCCGGCTGTAGACATATTGGGCTCCCGAGTGGCGCAGCGCTCTAAGGCACTGCATCTACAGTCCCTGGTTTGAATCCAGGCTGTATCACATCCGGCCATGATTGGGAGTCCCATAGGGTGGCTCACAATTGGCCCAGCTTAGTCCAGGTTTGGCCGGCCTAGGCCGCCATTGTAAATAAGAATTTGTTCTTAACTGACTTGCTAAGTTAAATAAAGGTTAAATAAAGAAAATACATACATATATATATAATATATATATATATTGCTCTGGGTCCAGCTTCCCATTATGGAGGGGCTAGTGGATTGGCAGTATGTCCTGGTTCTGCCAGTTGAGGAGAGATATTATATCACAGTGTGTCTCCTGTCTGTGGAACATCTCATCTGACTGAGATCCGATGAGAACTCAGCTCTTCTCAGGTAGTCACACAGCAGGAGACCCAACTCAGCTCTTCTCAGGTAGTCACACAGCAGGAGACCCAACTCAGCTCTTCTCAGGTAGTCACACAGCAGGAGACCCAACTCAGCTCTTCTCAGGTAGTCACACAGCAGGACCCTGATGAGAACTCAGCTCTTCTCAGGTAGTCACACAGCAGGAGACCCAACTCAGCTCTTCTCAGGTAGTCACACAGCAGGACCCTGATGAGAACTCAGCTCTTCTCAGGTAGTCACACAGCAGGAGACCCAGCTCAGCTCTTCTCAGGTAGTCACACAGCAGGAGACCCAGCTCAGCTCTTCTCAGGTAGTCACACAGCAGGACGGTGATGAGAACTCAGCTCTTCTCAGGTAGTCACACAGCAGGACGCTGATGAGAACTCAGCTCTTCTCAGGTAGTCACACAGCAGGACGCTGATGAGAACACAGCTCTTCTCAGGTAGTCACACAGCAGGACGCTGATGAGAACACAGCTCTTCTCAGGTAGTCACACAGTAGGACGGTGATGAGAACGCAGCTCTTCTCAGGTAGTCACACAGCAGGACGGTGATGAGAACTCAGCTCTTCTCAGGTAGTCACACAGCAGGACGCTGATGAGAACACAGCTCTTCTCAGGTAGTCACACAGCAGGAGACCCAACTCAGCTCTTCTCAGGTAGTCACACAGCAGGACCCTGATGAGAACTCAGCTCTTCTCAGGTAGTCACACAGCAGGACGCTGATGAGAACTCAGCTCTTCTCAGGTAGTCACACAGCAGGAGACCCAACTCAGCTCTTCTCAGGTAGTCACACAGCAGGACCCTGATGAGAACTCAGCTCTTCTCAGGTAGTCACACAGCAGGACGCTGATGAGAACTCAGCTCTTCTCAGGTAGTCACACAGCAGGACGCTGATGAGAACACAGCTCTTCTCAGGTAGTCACACAGCAGGACGCTGATGAGAACACAGCTCTTCTCAGGTAGTCACACAGCAGGACGCTGATGAGAACTCAGCTCTTCTCAGGTAGTCACACAGCAGGACGCTGATGAGAACACAGCTCTTCTCAGGTAGTCACACAGCAGGACGCTGATGAGAACACAGCTCTTCTCAGGTAGTCACACAGCAGGACGCTGATGAGTACGTAGCTCTTCTCAGGTAGTCACACAGCAGTACTCTGATGAGAACTCAGCTCTTCTCAGGTAGTCACACAGCAGGACGCTGATGAGAACACAGCTCTTCTCAGGTAGTCACACAGCAGGACGCTGATGAGAACACAGCTCTTCTCAGGTAGTCACACAGCAGGACGCTGATGAGAACTCAGCTCTTCTCAGGTAGTCACACAGCAGGACGCTGATGAGAACTCAGCTCTTCTCAGGTAGTCACACGGCAGGACACTAATGAGAACGCAGCTCTTCTCAGGTAGTCACACGGCAGGACGCTGATGAGAACTCAGCTCTTCTCAGGTAGTCACACAGCAGGACGCTGATGAGAACGCAGCTCTTCTCAGGTAGTCACACGGCAGGACGCTGATGAGAACGCAGCTCTTCTCAGGTAGTCACACAGCAGGACGCTGATGAGAACGCAGCTCTTCTCAGGTAGTCACACAGCAGGACGCTGATGAGAACGCAGCTCTTCTCAGGTAGTCACACAGCAGCTCTTCTCAGGTAGTCACACAGCAGGACCCTGATGAGAACGCAGCTCTTCTCAGGTAGTCACACAGCAGGACGCTGATGAGAACGCAGCTCTTCTCAGGTAGTCACACAGCAGGACGCTGATGAGAACGCAGCTCTTCTCAGGTAGTCACACAGCAGGACCCTGATGAGAACTCAGCTCTTCTCAGGTAGTCACACAGCAGGACGCTGATGAGAACGCAGCTCTTCTCAGGTAGTCACACAGCAGGACGCGGATGAGAACGCAGCTCTTCTCAGGTAGTCACACAGCAGGACGCGGATGAGAACTCAGCTCTTCTCAGGTAGTCACACGGCAGGACGCTAATGAGAACTCAGCTCTTCTCAGGTAGTCACACAGCAGGACGCGGATGAGAACGCAGCTCTTCTCAGGTAGTCACACAGCAGGACGCTGATGAGAACGCAGCTCTTCTCAGGTAGTCACACAGCAGGACGCGGATGAGAACGCAGCTCTTCTCAGGTAGTCACACAGCAGGACGCGGATGAGAACGCAGCTCTTCTCAGGTAGTCACACAGCAGGACGCGGATGAGAACGCAGCTCTTCTCAGGTAGTCACACAGCAGGACGCTGATGAGTACGTAGCTCTTCTCAGGTAGTCACACAGCAGGACGCTGATGAGAACGCAGCTCTTCTCAGGTAGTCACACAGCAGGACGCGGATGAGAACTCAGCTCTTCTCAGGTAGTCACACAGCAGGACGCGGATGAGAACGCAGCTCTTCTCAGGTAGTCACACGGCAGGACGCTAATGAGAACGCAGCTCTTCTCAGGTAGTCACACAGCAGGACGCTGATGAGAACGCAGCTCTTCTCAGGTAGTCACACGGCAGGACGGTGATGAGAACGCAGCTCTTCTCAGGTAGTCACACAGCAGGACCCTGATGAGAACGCAGCTCTTCTCAGGTAGTCACACAGCAGGACGCTAATGAGAACGCAGCTCTTCTCAGGTAGTCACACAGCAGGACCCTGATGAGAACGCAGCTCTTCTCAGGTAGTCACACAGCAGGACGCGGATGAGAACGCAGCTCTTCTCAGGTAGTCACACAGCAGGACGCGGATGAGAACTCAGCTCTTCTCAGGTAGTCACACGGCAGGACGGTGATGAGAACGCAGCTCTTCTCAGGTAGTCACACGGCAGGACCCTGATGAGAACTCAGCTCTTCTCAGGTAGTCACACAGCAGGACCCTGATGAGAACGCAGCTCTTCTCAGGTAGTCACACAGCAGGACGCGGATGAGAACGCAGCTCTTCTCAGGTAGTCACACAGCAGGACGCTGATGAGAACGCAGCTCTTCTCAGGTAGTCACACAGCAGGACGGTGATGAGAACGCAGCTCTTCTCAGGTAGTCACACAGCAGGACGCTGATGAGAACGCAGCTCTTCTCAGGTAGTCACACAGCAGGACGCTGATGAGTACGCAGCTCTTCTCAGGTAGTCACACAGCAGGACGCTGATGAGAACGCAGCTCTTCTCAGGTAGTCACACAGCAGGACGCTGATGAGTACGCAGCTCTTCTCAGGTAGTCACACGGCAGTACTCTGATGAGAACTCAGCTCTTCTCAGGTAGTCACACGGCAGGACGGTGATGAGTACGCAGCTCTTCTCAGGTAGTCACACGGCAGAACGCTGATGTGACGCTCTGCCGACAGCCAGAAGGACTTTATGAAAAAGACAATCTATTTACTTTTGATGAGAAAAGCTCCAAAAAGCATGTATTACTTTACGATGCACCTGCTGATATCACATTTATATGCAAACGGGTGTAAATTTCCTCGACTGTCTGTCTGAATATTGATATTCTCAGCTGTCCGTCAGGGTGGTGAAATCCTCTTCATCAAACAAAGGGAATCTGATGTTATCAGCATAATGTAATGCAAACAGAATACAAAGCTATGTATTACGCTTCCTAAAAGCTTAGTCTCCATGGGCTTTGCATTATGGGGATGAATAGCATGTATCTTTACAAACTGGTTCAGAGGAGCAGACATACACTTCCCCTTCAACTTAGTGGATTTGGCTATTTTAGCCACACCCGTTGCTGACAGGTGTATAACATTCAGCACACGGCCATGCAATCTCCATAGACAAACACTGGCAGTATAATGGCTTTACTGAAGAGCTCAGTGACTTTCAAAGTAGCACCGTCAAAGGATGCCACCTTTCCAACAAGTCAGTTCGTCAAATTTCTACCCTGGTAGATCTTCCCGGTCACCTGTAAGTGCTGTTATTGTGAAGTGGAAACGTCTAGGTGCAACAATGACTCAGCCACAAAGTGGTAGGCCACACAAGCTCACAGAACGGGACCGCCGACTGCTGAAGCGTGTAGGGCCTTAAAATGATCTGTCCTCGGTTGCAACACTCACTACCGAGTTCCAAACTGCCTCTGGAAGCAACGTCAGCACAAGAACTGTCCATCGGGAGCTTCATGAAATGGATATCCATTGCAGAGCAGCCGCACACAAGCCTAAGATAACCATACACAATGCCAAGCGTTGGCTGGAGTGGTGTAAAGCTCACCACCATATATACACACAAGTATGTGAACCTGCCCCCATGCATAGTGCCAACTGTAAAGTTTGGTGGAGGAGGCATAATAGTCTGGGTCTGTTTTTCATGGTTCGGGCCCCTTAGTTCCAGTGAAGGTAAATGTTAACGCTACAGCATACATTACATTCTAGATGATTCTGTGCTTCCAACTTTGTGGCAACAGTTTGGGGAAGGCCCTTTCCTGTTTCAGCATGACAATGCCCCCATGCACAAAGCGAGGTTTGTCGAGGTCTGTGTGGAAGAACTTGACTGGCCTGCACAGAGCCCTGACCTTAACCCCATCGAACACCTTTTGGATGAATTAGGCCGACTGAGAGCCAGGCCTAACCGCCCTACATCAGTGCCCGACCTTACTAATGCTCTTGTGGCTGAATGGAAGCAAGTCCCCGCAGCAATGTTCCAAAATCTAGTGGAAAGCCTTCCCAGAAGAGTCGAGGCTGTTATAGCAGCAAAAGGGGGGACCAACTCCATATTAATGTCCACGATTTTGGAATGAGATGTTCGACAAGCAGGTGTCCACATACTTTTAGTCATGTAGTGTACTTCACTTTGAGAACAAACATTTAACACGTCCTCCAAAGTGGCTGCTTGGTATTGGCAGTTGAAAGAGTCAATTCAAAATGGACCCCGAACCCTGAGGTCCCCTTTGTTGTGGTCTGGAACTGGAACTGCAACAGGAGTCTACCTAAACTACCTGAACACCATTCACCAGCCCTAATATGTATCGGTGGTGGTGTAGGGGGGGGGGGTTCGCTGGATCCTGTGGTGTAGGAGGTGATGACACACACACACATACAGGGTCAGCAACACACACACACACACACACACACACACACACACACACACACACACACACACACACACACACACACACACACACACACACACACACACACACACACACACACACACACACATATACAGGGTCAGCAACACACACACGCACAACATAACCATAGAGCCAATATATTACATGTCTTGGCGGTGCCCTGGAGTGGTTGGCTGGATCCCGTGGTGTAGGAAGAGATGACCTTCACAGTGTACTCAGTGTCACTCTGCAGGTTCAGGATCAGCATGGTGTTGACGTCGTCTCCCACAAAGGTCTCCAGAGCTGACCCCGGCACTGTAGGAAACACAGAGACTGGCTCAGCAACACACACACACACGCACGCACGCACGCACGCACGCACGCACGTACGTACGTATCATGTTGCACCTAAAGTTCCAACCAAATGTATTTTTGGGCATCTCCGGACAATGAGGCGCTGGCAGAGGGAAGGGAAGAAAGGCAGAGAACATGTATTATAGTGAGGGTAGGCACCTGTCCACTAACAGACTGAGGCAGAGCCCCCTGTTCCTCTCGTTGTAGAAGGCATTCAATCTAGGTGGAGGAACCATTTCTCTGGACCACATGACATTAAATCTGGGTGGAGGATCCATTTCTCTAGACCACAGGGCAGGGTATTAAATCTAGGTGGAGGAACCCATTTCTCTGGACCACAGGGCAGGGTATTAAATCTAGGTGGAGGATCCATTTCTCTCGACCACAGGGCAGGGCATTAAATCTAGGTGGAGGATCCATTTCTCTAGACCACAGGGCAGGGTATTAAATCTAGGTGGAGGAACCCATTTCTCTGGACCACAGGGCAGGGTATTAAATCTAGGTGGAGGACCTATTTCTCTGGACCACATGGTATTAAATCTAGGTGGAGGACCCATTTCTCTGGACCGCAGGGCATTAAATCTAGGTGGAGGAACCCATTTCTCTGGACCACAGGGCAGTTTAAAGAGTTTCTAATAGAAAGCAGAGACTCACACAGTCACAGGATGCAACCCAAATGGCAACCAATCCCCTATATAGTGCACTACTTTGACCAGAGCCCTTTGGGTCCTGGTCAAAAGTAGTGCACTATATATAGGGAATAGGGTCCCCATAGGGCTCTGGTCAAAAGTAGTGCACTACATAGGGAATAGGGTCCCCATAGGGCTCTGGTCAAAAGTAGTGCACTATATAGGGACCAGGTTTCTATTTGGAACACAACCACAGACTCTTTCTTCTTTCTGTTCTCATGTAGTTTCTTCATGTAGGAAACAAAGCTGAGGGATATTTCCCCACACGCTGTGTTACACCCACATCAAGCCTTCTGTTTACAATGGAAAAGACTGAGACGGTACATTTTACATTTACATTTTACTCATTTAGCAGACGCTCTTATCCAGAGCGACTTACAGTAGAGTGCATACATTTTATTACATTTTACATACTGAGACAAGGATATCCCTACCGGCCAAACCCTCCCTAACGACGCTATGCCAATTGTGCGTCGCCCCACGGACCTCCCGGTTGCGGCCGGCTGCGACAGAGCCTGGGCGCGAACCCAGCCCAGCCTGGGAGCAAACCCAGAGACTCTGGTGGCTCAGCTAGCACTGCGATGCAGTGCCCTAGACCACTGCTCCACCCGGGAGACGGTAGACGGAATAATGGTATTTAAAAGACTGTCTGAGACGGTAGACTGAATAATGGTGTTTAAAAGACTGTCTGGGACGGTAGACTGAATAATGGTGTTTGAAAGACTGTCTGGGACGGTAGACTGAATAATGGTGTTTGAAAGACTGTCTGGGACGGTAGACTGAATAATGATGTTTAAAAGACTGTCTGGGACGGTAGACTGAATAATGGTGTTTAAAAGACTGTCTGAGACGGTAGACTGAATAATGGTGTTTGAAAGACTGTCTGGGACGGTAGACTGAATAATGGTGTTTAAAAGACTGTCTGAGACGGTAGACTGAATAATGATGTTTAAAAGACTGCCTGAGACGGTAGACTGAATAATGGTGTTTAAAAGACTGTCTGAGACGGTAGACTGAATAATGGTGTTTGAAAGACTGTCTGAGACGGTAGACTGAATAATGGTGTTTAAAAGACTGTCTGAGACGGTAGACTGAATAATGGTGTTTAAAAGACTGTCTGGGACGGTAAACTGAATAATGGTGTTTAAAAGACTGTCTGAGACGGTAGACTGAATAATGATGTTTAAAAGACTGTCTGAGACGGTAGACTGAATAATGGTGTTTAAAAGACTGTCTGAGACGGTAGACTGAATAATGGTGTTTGAAAGACTGTCTGGGACGGTAGACTGAATAATGGTTTTTAAAAGACTGTCTGGGACGGTAGACTGAATAATGGTGTTTAAAAGACTGTCTGAGACGGTAGACTGAATAATGGTGTTTAAAAGACTGTCTGAGACGGTAGACTGAATAATGGTGTTTAAAAGACTGTCTGAGACGGTAGACTGAATAATGGTGTTTAAAAGACTGTCTGAGACGGTAGACTGAATAATGGTGTTTAAAAGACTGTCTGAGACGGTAGACTGAATAATGGTGTTTAAAAGACTGTCTGGGACGGTAGACTGAATAATGGTGTTTAAAAGACTGTCTGAGACGGTAGACTGAATAATGGTGTTTAAAAGACTGTCTGAGACGGTAGACTGAATAATGGTGTTTAAAAGACTGTCTGAGACGGTAGACTGAATAATGGTGTTTAAAAGACTGTCTGAGACGGTAGACTGAATAATGGTGTTTAAAAGACTGTCTGAGACGGTAGACTGAATAATGGTGTTTAAAAGACTGTCTGAGACGGTAGACTGAATAATGGTGTTTGAAAGACTGTCTGGGACGGTAGACTGAATAATGGTGTTTAAAAGACTGTCTGAGACGGTAGACTGAATAATGGTGTTTAAAAGACTGTCTGAGACGGTAGACTGAATAATGGTGTTTAAAAGACTGTCTGAGACGGTAGACTGAATAATGGTGTTTAAAAGACTGTCTGAGACGGTAGACTGAATAATGATAGTTAAAAGACTGTCTGAGACGGTAGACTGAATATGAAACGTTAGAGATAGTGTATTGTAACAGGTGAGTATTGTAACAGGTGTGTATTGTAACAGGTGTGTATTGTAACAGGTGTGTATTGTAACAGGTGTATATTGTAACAGGTGTGTATTGTAACAGGTGGGTATTGTAACAGGTGTGTATTGTAACAGGTGTGTATTGTAACAGGTGGGTATTGTAACAGGTGTGTATTGTAACAGGTGAGTATTGTAACAGGTGAGTATTGTAACATGTGTGTATTGTAACATGTGTGTATTGTAACAGGTGAGTATTGTAACAGGTGAGTATTGTAACAGGTCTTTATTGTAACAGGTCTGTATTGTAACAGGTGTGTATTGTAACAGGTGTGTATTGTAACAGGTGAGTATTGTAACAGGTGTGTATTGTAATAGGTGTGTGCGTACCAGAGGTGGGTTGGTAGACTACCCTGAAGCCCAAGGTGGGAGAAGGAGGCGTGTCCCAGGTGATGCGGAAGCGGCTGAACCACTCCTCAGACACCCTCAGGTTGCTAGGCGCCGAGAGGGGCACTGACAAAACAAGAGTAGTAGAGAAACTGACACTTATACACTGTGGTTTACGGTAAAATGGTGTGAATATATGGTTCAAAAAGATTGGTAGAGAAACTGTCCCTTATACACTGTGGTTTACGGTACACTGTTAGGCTGCAGTCAATTTTTACGGTATTGCACCAATATGCAAACCACAGATTCCATCCATCCAAAACATTGAGAGTTATTCAAGTCATATGTATGTGTGATTTATGAACGATTGGGTTTTTACAAGGTTTGGGGTTTCATTTGGAATACAAGCTCGCCAAAGCCAAAGGGACTGTACTCTCTCTGCTCTCTACTTTAAAAATATATTGGACTTATAGTTACTGTGGCATTTTCATTTAAATGTTAAAGAGGAGACAATCCTAGTCTGGAAAAGCACCTCTATCCCTGTAGACTGCACTACTTTTGGTCTGAGCCTTATGGGCCGTGCCGCGGTACACAACTACAACTTGAGACGGTCCAGTCACACAGATTTCTTAGGTGACGTTGATCCGGATGGATATTGTCATTTATCAGCGTAGTAACAAACCCCCCACCTCGCAACCCCCGCAACCCTAAACAGTTCACACTGTTCACACCCTTCTTGTTGGCAGAGAGAAAACATTGCAGTTATAAAACTAATTTCCTGCATTTCTACACATTATGCCATGGAGCGAAAGGGAAATGTAGCAGTTTTAAAACTTATTTCCTGCATTTCTACACATTATGCCACGGAGCGAAGGGGAAATGTAGCAGTTTTAAAGCTAACTTCCTGCATTTCTACACATTTTCCATGGAGCGAAAGGGGAAATGTAGCAGTTTTAAAGCTAACTTCCTGCATTTCTACACATTTTCCATGTCTTGTGTTCATAATGATACGAGGAGTCGAACCCCAACCAACATTTTTATTTCTTTATTTTTAGTCAGGGGCCGCGGTCAGTATTGACCCCGTTCTGTATCCGGATCCGGCCCGCGGTCCACCTGTTGAGTAGGACTGATGTAGTGAATAGGATACCATTTTGGACGCATCACCAGCTTGCTATTGGTAGAGTGTTTAATCATTCAGACAATGATGTTGAGCTGAGTGTATATAATCAATTACAGCATGAGGAAGTGTTTTAGTGGCTCGTGACTGAGAACAGAATAACGGTGTGACTATGAATGGCTTTCATTAAGCTTATTAATGGACATGATCAATAATTGCTGGCTGTCCGTTTACACCGTCCTCAGAGGGTGACGACAGGGAACCGACACACTGGGAACATTTACCACCTGCTGTAACTAGTCTAACAGAGGTGATTCAGTGAACTTAGTGTGATTGGTATCTAGATGGATAACCCTCCTCAACCTAATGAGAGGTGGCTCAGTGAACTTAGTGTGATTGGGATCTAAATGGATAACCCTCCTCAACCTAATGAGAGGTGGCTCAGTGAACTTAGTGTGATTGGTATCTAGATGGATAACCCTCCTCAACCTAATGAGAGGTGGCTCAGTGAACTTAGTGTGATTGGTATCTAAATGGATAACCCTCCTCAACCTAATGAGAGGTGGCTCAGTGAACTTAGTGTGATTGGTATCTAGATGGATAAACCTCCTCAACCTAATGAGAGGTGGCTCAGTGAACTTAGTGTGATTGGTATCTAGATGGATAAACCTCCTCAACCTAATGAGAGGTGGCTCAGTGAACTTAGTGTGATTGGGATCTAGATGGATAACCCTCCTCAACCTAATGCCTACGATTTGATTTTGATTTGATTTATTTTACTACAGTGTCATGCATCTTCAGGATGCCCCGCCCACATGGAGTCATGCATCTTCAGGATGCCCTGCCCACATGGAGTCATGCATCTTCAGGATGCCCCGCCCACATGGAGTCATGCATCTTCAGGATGCCCCGCCCACATGGAGTCATGCATCTTCAGGATGCCCCGCCCACATGGAGTCATGCATCTTCAGGATGCCCCGCCCACATGGAGTCATGCATCTTCAGGATGTCCCGCCCACATGGAGTCATGCATCATCAGGATGTCCCGCCCACATGGAGTCATGCATCTTCAGGATGCCCCGCCCACATGGGCTTATAAGACACTGTATTTGCTGTAGCAAAATAAAATAATCATGTATATACATGCACACATACATACACACACACACACACACACACACACACACACACACACACACACACACACACACACACACACACACACACACACACACACACACACACACACACACACACACACACACACACACACACACACACACACACACACACACATATATAAACAGTACCAGTCAAAAGTTTGAACACATCTACTCATCCAAGGGTTTTCATTGGTTTTACTAATTTCTACATTGTAGAATAATAGTGAAGACATCACAACTATGAAATAACACGTGGATTCATGTAGTAACCAAAACATTTGACTTTCTTCAAAGTGGCCACCCTTTGCCTTGATGACAGCTTTGCACATTCTTGGCATTCTCTCAACCAGTGTCACGGCCGTCATAGGGAGGAGACCAAGGTGCAGCGTGGTATGCGTACATTCTTATTTATTAATAAGAATGAACACTGAACAAAACTAACAAAATAACTAAACTAACCGTGAAGCTATACAAATGAGTGCTGAACAGGCAACTACACATTGACAAGAACCCACAAATACCCAAGGGAAAATGGCTACCTAAATATGGTCCCCAATCAGAGACAACGATAAACAGCTGCCTCTGATTGGGAACCATAATCAGGCCACCATAGACTTACAAATACCTAGACCTGCTAAAACCCCTAGAGTTACAAAACCCCTAGACAATACAAAACTAGCATACCCACCCTAGTCACACCCTGACCTAACCAAAATAATAAGACAACATAGATAACTACGGTGCATGACAACCAGCTTCATAAGGTAGTCACCTGGAATGCATTTAAATTAACAGGTGTGCCTTGTTAAAAGTTCATTTGTGGAATTTCCTACCTTCTTTATGCATTTGAGCCAATCAGTTGTGTTGTGACAAGGTAAAGGTGGCATACAGAAGTTAGCCCTATTTGGTAAAAGACCAAGTCCATATTATGGCAAGAACAGCTCAAATAAGCAAAGAGAAACAACAGTCCATCATTACTTTAAGACATGAAGGTCAGTCAATACGGAAAATGTCAAGAACTTTGAAAGTTTCTTTAAGTGCAGTAGCAAAAACCATCAAGCGATATGATGAAACTGGCTCTCATGAGGACCGCCACAGATGTGTCTGTTACTTAAAACTTTGAGGCTGGTAACTCCAATGAACTTTTCCTCTGAAGCAGAGGTAACTCTGGGTCTTCCTTTCCTGTGGTAGTCCTCATGAGAGCCAGTTTCATCATAGCGCATGATGGTTTTTGCTACTGCACTTGAAGAAACTTTCAAAGTTCTTGACATTTGTCGGATTGACTGACCCTCAAGTCTTAAAGTATTGATGGACTGTCGTTTCTCTTTGCTTATTTGAGTTGTTCTTGCCATAGTGTGGACTTGGTCTTTTACCAAATAGGGCTATCTTCTGTATGCCACAACAAAAATGATTGGCTCAAATGCATCAAGAAGGAAACAAATTCCACAAATTCACTTTTAACAAGGCACTCCTGTTAATTGAAATGCATTCCAGGTGACTACCTCATGAAGCTGGTTAAGAGAATGCCAAGAGTGTGCAAAGCTGTCATCAAGGCAAAGGGTGGCCACTTTGAAGAATCTCAAATACAAAAATATATTTTGATTTGTTTAACACTTTTTTGGTTACTACATGATTCCATATGTGATATTTCATAGTTTTGATGTTTATATAGAAATAGGTGACTAGTGATCAATATAGAACTTTAATTGCATCGTAACATTTACCATACACCCCACACAATAGAGCCAGGTCTAAACCCCAGTCATCACACTAGCTACAAGACCAGCTTCATAGAACCATCCACAAGGCTGTACTCACATGTTCTGCCCACAGAAGACACACTGATGCCGTCCTGTCCATCTGTGTAGACTGGGGTGACCGTCACCTTGTGCTCTGTGTCAGACAGCAGAGGCTGGAGAAGGACTGTGGTCTGCTGCCCAGGCACCAGGACCTGGCGGGTAGAGATTATACATAGTGTTACACAGAGAGAGAGTGTGTGTGTGTGTGTGTGTGTGTGTGTGTGTGTGTGTGTGTGTGTGTGTGTGTGTGTGTGTGTGTGTGTGTGTGTGTGTGTGTGTGTGTGTGTGTGTGTGTGTGTGCGTGCGTGCGTGCGTGCGTGCGTGCGTGCGTGCGTGCGTGCGAGAGCATAAGCCTGAGGGTTTCTCCTCAGAAATATATCTGACCTCCAAGTGTGTCATATTTCACTGCTACCGACACGTCATTAATCAAACATATCGTAACGTCTCATCTAGCCTGTTGATTGGCCAGTTCCCACAGTGGCCAGTGGCTGAACTGATACTTGGCTTTGGGTATGAGGCTGATACGTGGTTTGAAGTTCTTTCCAAACATTTTCACTGCTCTATTCTTCCATTTTTTTCTCATTAACAAAATTGGCCTCAATGACAAGACAGTTAAACCTGATATGTTGGTAATGACAAGAAGGATTAACATCTATGAAAATCCCAAATCACACCCTATTCCCTATTTAGTGCACTACTTTTGACCAGGGACCATAGGGTTCCTGTTCCTAAAATAGTGCACTATAATAGGGAATAGGGTTCCATTTGGGACATAAACAAAGTTTGCCTGATATTACCTCTCTGCATAATCATGAGCAGATTAGTTGTATCACGCTGTTCTGGTCACTCATTAGACTCTTAGACCACAGTTAAAAATATGAAGTTCCCAAAGGATGTTACCAAAAAAAAAGGTTTGAAATGGTAAAAAGTCCCCTGAGAAGGTACAACTATGTAAAATGAATAACATTTTAGAATCATTACTGGGAATTAGATCTTGTGTGACAGCCTCACCGTATAAACTATTTACAAGTCCTCTGTGATCCATCTTGCCTGGTCGTTCTGGGCCTTTCCTTTGTTATCCCATCTTGTGAAGTGTCAAGCCCCATACCCTGGAAATGGACTGTCCACCAGGCATGTGGTGTTTAAATGGGAACTGCCAAGTAGTTGGTCGAGCCCAAAGTCAACGTTCCTAAATGTCCTCTCTAAGAAGCCATATCCTCACATGCAGAGGAGTGAGAGGCTAAACTCAAACCCCATCCCTATCCTCCATCCCATCTCCTGCCCTGTCAGACCCCACACCAGAGCTGGACTGTCCTGACTCCTACACAACAACTCTGATTAGCGGAGCTGTCCAATAGACACGTGGTGCTGAAACAGACTTGCCAGGGGGAGTTAGCTTGACTCAGCCCAAAACTAAACGATCTGAAAGTCCCAACTGTTCTCTCTAAGGAGCATGTCCTCACAGGTCTCTACTTCAGTCTGTGGGGTAATTGGGATTCTTCAGAAAAATAAAAAAATTCTCTCCAAGTGTGTCCCAAATTACACCCTATTCCCTATATAGTGCACTAGTTTAGGCCAGAGCCCTAGGGCCCTATATAGGGAATAGGGTGCCGTATAGGGTGCAGCCAGTGTGTTCCATTCGTTCCTCAGTGACCCAAATGCTTGTTGAAAAGATAATGGAAGTTCTTCCACGTTGCTCCGTCCCCTCTATCTTCCCCAACACAGCAGGAGCCAGGGAGACGCCAAGGTCCCAGGTGGAAATTAAAATACGAGTGAAGGAGAAAGAATAGATAGAGGGTTTAAGCGCTGCATCACTATAGAGTCCCTTGGCCCCAAGGGCTCTGTGGAGGTTGTGGCAGAGAGGTGGAAGGGGCTCCAAACTAGTACTGTTTCTCATCGTACAAATGAGTCAACACACTGTGATTCTATTGAACACACTGGAGAATAAAATGGTGTGATTCTATTGAACACACTGGAGAAGAAAATGGTGTGATTCTATTGAACACACCGGAGAATAAAATGGTGTGATTTTATTGAACACACTGGAGAATAAAATGGTGTGATTCTATTGAACACACTGGAGAATAAAATGGTGTTATTCTATTGAACTCACTGGATAATAAAATGGTGTGATTCTATTGAACACACTGGATAATAAAATGGTGTGATTCTATTGAACACACAGGATAATAAAATGGTGTTATTCTATTGAACTCACTGGATAATAAAATGGTGTGATTCTATTGAACACACTGGATAATAAAATGGTGTGATTCTAAAATGGTGTGAACTCACTGGATAAAAAAATGGTGTGATTCTATTGAACTCACTGGATAATAAAATGGTGTTATTCTATTGAACTCACTGGATAATAAAATGGTGTGATTCTATTGAACACACTGGATAATAAAATGGTGTGATTCTAAAATGGTGTGAACTCACTGGATAAAAAAATGGTGTGATTCTATTGAACTCACTGGATAATAAAATGGTGTGATTCTATTGAACTCACTGGATAATAAAATGGTGTGATTCTATTGAACTCACTGGATAATAAAATGGTGTGATTCTATTGAATTTGAGCTGGGAGATATAAAACTCCAATCAGATGAAGGCTATCTTACATACTAGGTGAAGAAGACTTTGGCAAAACTACCTACATTTTACTCATCTATCAGACATTCTTATCCAGAGCGACTTACAGGAGCAATGTGGGTCAAGTCAAGTCAAATCAAATCAAATGTATTTATATAGCCCTTCTTACATCAGCTGATATATCAAAGTGCTGTACAGAAACCCAGCCTAAAACCCCAAACAGCAAGCAATGCAGGTGTAGAAGTGCCTTGCTCATGGGCACATCGACAGATGTTTCACCTAGATGGCTCCGGGATTTGAACCAGTGACCTTTCGGTTACTGGCCCATGCTCTCAACCGCTAGGCTGCCATCCCGTTCTTCGTTGTCTCCACACATATGCTTCCCTATGTACCAGTCAATTGTTTCTATCAGTCTACCACCCACTCATTATCTATCCATTCTATCTGTTGTCTACAAAGAACCTTTTTTTGTGAAGGGCATATACATAACAGAGAAGGGTTAAGTTGTCAATGCTTTGTCTGAAGACCAGTTCAAACCCAGGATTTACATTCCAAACGTATCTGTTCTTAATCGACAACCCTCATGATCAATAAAACAGGACAACTGAAAGGACAACAATGAGTTCCACAAGTTTGTCAACCAGATTTCAGATTGGAGGTGTCTTTTCAGCAAGTATGACAATACACTTCTAGATAAAAACATGCTAACTAGAACCTTAAAGGGTTCTTCTGATGTCCCCATAGGTAGAACCCTTTTGGTTCCAGGTAGAACCCTTTTGACTCCAAGTAGAACCCTTTCTACAGAGGGTTCGACCTGGAACCGAAAAGGGTTCTCCTATGTGGACAGCAGAAGTACCATTTTCTCTAAGAGTGTAGATAGATAGTATGAATCCATGCAGTATGTCAAACTAATCAGTGGATCGACATGTGTCTCAATTTCTGTGCCTTACAGGAATTAGTTAAGTGACTAAGCCACCATGATCAAATAATCAAAGACTTTCATTAGGTTCCAGAGAGCCCAAAGGAGCATGGGTAATAATTTATCTGGTTCCATTCAAACAGCATTGTGACTGTGTCAGCCAGTTAATTCCACTGATACACAAATTAGACATGCTCAACAGTAATTACACATTTACATCAGGATTTAACCCCTGGATGGGTACAGCTACAGAACGTGTCCTTTCATCAGGATTTAACCCCTGGATGGGTACAGCTACAGAACGTGTCCTGTCATCAGGATTTAACCCCTGGATGGGTCCAGCTACAGAACGTGTCCTTTCATCAGGATTTAACCCCTGGATGGGTCCAGCTACAGAACGTGTCCTGTCATCAGGATTTAACCCATGGATGGGTACAGCTACAGAACTTGTCCTGTCATCAGGATTTAACCCCTGGATGGGTACAGCTACAGAACTTGTCCTGTCATCAGGATTTAACCCCTGGATGGGTACAGCTACAGAACTTGTCCTGTCATCAGGATTTAACTCCTGGATGGGTCCAGCTACAGAACTTGTCCTGTCATCAGGATTTAACCCCTGGATGGGTACAGCTACAGAACTTGTCCTGTCATCAGGATTTAACCCCTGGATGGGTACAGCTACAGAACTTGTCCTGTCATCAGGATTTAACCCCTGGATGGGTACAGCTACAGAACGTATCCTGTCATCAGGATTTAACCCCTGGATGGGTACAGCTACAGAACTTGTCCTGTCATCAGGATTTAACCGCTGGATGGGTACAGCTACAGAACGTATCCTGTCATCAGGATTTAACCCCTGGATGGGTACAGCTACAGAACGTGTCCTGTCATCAGGATTTAACCCCTGGATGGGTCCAGCTACAGAACTTGTCCTGTCATCAGGATTTAACCCCTGGATGGGTACAGCTACAGAACTTGTCCTGTCATCAGGATTTAACCCCTGGATGGGTCCAGCTACAGAACTTGTCCTGTCATCAGGATTTAACCCCTGGATGGGTACAGCTACAGAACTTGTCCTGTCATCAGGATTTAACCCCTGGATGGGTACAGCTACAGAACTTGACCTGTCACCAGGATTTAACCCCTGGATGGGTACAGCTACAGAACTTGTCCTGCCATCTGTAACGGTCCTGACCTGTTTTATGTTGTTTTTTGTATGTGTTTAGGTCAGGGCATGTGTTTTGGGTGGGCAGTCTATGTTATCTGTTTCTATGTTGGTTTTGGTTGCCTGGTATGGCTCTTAATTAGAGGCAGGTGTTTTGCGTTCTCCTCTAATTAAGAGTCATATTTAGGTAGGGTGTTCTCACTGTTTGTTTGTGGGTGATTGTCTCCTGTGTCGTCGAATGTATGTACCATACGGGACTGTTTGGCTGTTCGTTTATTTTGATGTCGTCTGTTTCCTGTCCGTGAGTTTACGTGTAGTTATGTAAGTTTATGTTCAGGTTTCGTCGACGTCGTTTTCTTGTTTTGTAAATTTTGAAAGTGTTTTGTTTTTCGTGTTGCCATCATAGTTTTTTCAAATAAAGAGATGGCCTATTTCCCTACTGCTGCATTTTGGTCTGATGATCCTTCTCTCCTTTCCTCGTCCGAGGATGAGGAGAGAGACAGCCCTTACAGAATCACCCACCTTGCTAAGACCAAGCGGCAAGGGAATGCTCAACAGAGCAACAAGGACTCCTGGACTTGGGAGGAGATCCTGGATGGTAGAGGACCTTGGGCTCAGCCAGGGGAATATCGCCGTCCCAAGGAGGAGTTGGAAGCAGCGAAGGCTGAGAGGCGCTGGTATGAGGAGGCAGCGCGGCGACGCGGTTGGGAGCCCGTGAGTCAGACCCAAAAATTTATTGGGGGGGGGGGGGGCACACGAGGAGTGTGGCAAAGCCGGGTAGGATACCCGAGCCAACTCCCCGTGCTTACCGTGGAGGTAGAAGGCGTCGTACTGGTAAGACACCGTGTTATGCGGTAAAGCGCACGGTGTCCCCAGTACGCGTGCTTAGCCCAGTGCGGGCTATTCCACCTTGCCGCACTGGGAGGGCTAAGTTGGGCATCGAGCCGGATGTCATGAAGCCGGCCCAACGTATCTGGCCTCCAGTACGTCTCCTCGGGCCGGCGTACATGGCACCAGCCTTACAGGTGGTGTCCCCGGTTCGCCTGCATAGCCCAGTGCGGGCTATTCCACCTCGCCGCACTGGCAGGGCTACGGGGACCATTCAACCTGGTAGGGTTGGGGAGGCTCGGTGCTCAAGAGCACGTGTCCTCCTTCACGGTCCGGTAGACCCGGTGCCACCTCCATGTACCAGTCCTCCGGTGGCAGCCCCCCGTACCAGGCTGTCTCTCCGGGTTCTCTCTCCTGCTGTTTCCTCCTCTCCAGCACAGCCAGTGCCTAGACCACGCACCAGGCTGTCTCTCCTTCTCCTCCCTACAGAGCCGTCCTGCCATGACCAGCCAGAGCCGTCCTGCCATGACCAGCCAGAGCCGTCCTGCCATGACCAGCCAGAGCCGTCCTGCCATGACCAGCCAGAGCCGTCCTGCCATGACCAGCCAGAGCCGTCCTGCCATGACCAGCCAGAGCCGTCCTGCCATGACCAGCCAGAGCCGTCCTGCTATGACCTGCCAGAGCCGTCCTGCTATGACCTGCCAGAGCCGTCCAGCCAGGGCCTGCCAGAGCCGTCCAGCCAGGGCCTGCCAGAGCCGTCCAGCCAGGACCTGCCAGAGCCCAGAGCCGTCCAGCCAGGACCTGCCAGAGCCGTCCAGCCAGGACCTGCCAGAGCCGTCCAGCCAGGACCTGCCAGAGTCCCTCAGCCAGGATCTGCCAGAGTCCCTCAGCCAGGATCTGCCAGAGTCCCTCAGCCAGGATCTGCCAGAGTCCCTCAGCCAGGATCTGCCAGAGTCCCTCAGCCAGGATCTGCCAGAGTCCCTCAGCCAGGATCTGCCAGAGTCCCTCAGCCAGGATCTGCCAGAGTCCCTCAGCCAGGATCTGCCAGAGTATATCAGCCGGGACCTGCCCCTTGTCCCGGTGTTGCCCCTTGTCCCGGTGCTGCCCCTTGTCCCGGTGCTGCCCCTTGTCCCGGTGCTGCCCCTTGTCCCGGTGCTGCCCCTTGTCCCGGTGCTGCCCCTTGTCCCGGTGCTGCCCCTTGTCCCGGTGCTGCCCCTTGTCCCGGTGCTGCCCCTTGTCCCGGTGCTGCCCCTTGTCCCGGTGCTGGCCATTCATTTAGGGGATGTTAGTTTTAGGGTGGTCATTGGGAGGGGAAAACAGAAGCGGGGAGTGACTATGGTGGTGTGGGGACAGCGTCCAGAGCCGGAGCCACCACCGTGGTCAAGTGCCCACCCAGACCCTCCCCTGGACTTTGTGCTGGTGCGCCCGGCGTTCGCACCTTGAGGGGGGGGTTCTGTAACGGTCCTGACCTGTTTTATGTTGCTTTTTGTATGTGTTTAGGTCAGGGCATGTGTTTTGGGTGGGCAGTCTATGTTATCTGTTTCTATGTTGGTTTTGGTTGCCTGGTATGGCTCTTAATTAGAGGCAGGTGTTTTGCGTTCTCCTCTAATTAAGAGTCATATTTAGGTAGGGTGTTCTCACTGTTTGTTTGTGGGTGATTGTCTCCTGTGTCGTCGAATGTATGTACCATACGGGACTGTTTGGCTGTTCGTTTATTTTGATGTCGTCTGTTTCCTGTCCGTGAGTTTACGTGTAGTTATGTAGGTTTATGTTCAGGTTTCGTCGACGTCGTTTTCTTGTTTTGTAAATTTTGAAAGTGTTTTGTTTTTCGTGTTGCCATCATAGTTTTTTCAAATAAAGAGATGGCCTATTTCCCTACTGCTGCATTTTGGTCTGATGATCCTTCTCTCCTTTCCTCGTCCGAGGATGAGGAGAGAGACAGCCCTTACACCATCAGGATTTAACCCCTGGATGGGTACAGCTACAGAACGTGTCCTGTCATCAGGATTTAACCCCTGGATGGGTACAGCTACATAACTTGTCCTGTCACCAGGATTTAACCCCTGGATGGGTCCAGCTACAGAACTTGTCCTGTCATCAGGATTTAACCCCTGGATGGGTACAGCTACAGAACTTGTCCTGTCATCAGGATTTAACTCGTGGATGGGTCCAGCTACAGAACTTGTCCTGTCATCAGGATTTAACCCCTGGATGGGTACAGCTACAGAACGTATCCTGTCATCAGGATTTAACCCCTGGATGGGTACAGCTACAGAACTTGTCCTGTCATCAGGATTTAACCCCTGGATGGGTCCAGCTACAGAACTTGTCCTGTCATCAGGATTTAACCCCTGGATGGGTACAGCTACAGAACTTGTCCTGTCATCAGGATTTAACCCCTGGATGGGTCCAGCTACAAAACTTGTCCTGTCATCAGGATTTAACCCCTGGATGGGTACAGCTACAGAACTTGTCCTTTCATCAGGATTTAACCCCTGGATGGGTACAGCTACAGAACGTGTCCTGTCATCAGGATTTAACCCCTGGATGGGTACAGCTACAGAACTTGTCCTGTCATCAGGATTTAACTCCTGGATGGGTCCAGCTACAGAACTTGTCCTGCCATCAGGATTTAACCCCTGGATGGGTCCAGCTACAGAGCGTGTCCTTTCATCAGGATGAAACCTCCCTGAGATGATTTTCACTGTGTGGTGCCAAACCATCAAAGTAAGATGCTTGGTTTCTGATCAGAGCTGAGTCACACAGAGTGATCTACCTACAACACACACATAGGGAAATGACCTCTGAACTTCCCCTCTATGATACACTCCACGTACAGTCTATGTCTGCCCATCTTTGGCCATATTCCCAAAGGGATGTGAAACCATCCGGACATTAAGACGTCTGGTAACTCTGTGAGTTCTCTCTGTACTCACTGACAAGCTAGCGTACAACCAACGACACGGCTGCTAAGGTGCAGGACGGTGTGACCAGTGAGAATAAGGAGTGACGTAAAATCAGTACACCACATATCCTGATCACTGCAAGTAAACTCTTGTTCAGAAATAGCCGGTCTCTGCCTCTAAACCAGCTCCAAACTCACTGACTCCTCGTTGCGGTCTCCTGTGAGGCTGACGTAGGTGACTCTGTACTGGTCCACCTTAGGATCCTCCAGCTGCCATGACACCTCCAGGCTGTAGGTGGTCTCCTCCTGGACCTGCAGGCCTCTCACCGCCTGACGCACCACTGGAGGGGACAGATAACACAGAGATATTAATATATCAACTTATTGAATCCCTTTGACCAGGCCAGTTAGCCGATAACAGCTTGGACAACAGACCTGATTGAGTTCACACAACATGAAATGACTCGTCATCAACATATGCAATCACAATCATGATATTCAGCACCATGTACTTTAACAACACAATGCAGTCAATAATCACATCTTTGTAAACCAGGATTAGTCTGTCATTTTACACCAGCGTGATCAAGTAACAAGTCCTTCTAAAACCAAAACAAAGCAACCCCTGCCGAAGAGATAACACTCTTAGGGATGGATGTTTTCCTGACCACATTACCTGACCAGGAATAACTCTGAGCACTAGCTATGAGATATAACCCAGGTAGAAGAGACTAAATGTCCAGCAGGAATAACTCTGAGCTCTAGCTATAAGACATAACCCAGGTACAAGAGTATAAATGACTTCAGACCTGAGAAATACGACACTAGTTTAAAAGTAGTAAATCTTTGATGATTGAATTTGGAAACTCCAGTTTGGTCCCATATGGTCCCATGTGGCTCTCGGCAGGACTATAATCGAGTCAGAGAGACTTGTGGGAGCAGGACGCTTGGTGACAACATGAAAAACAGCCTTTTCCATTCGACCAATAAGAATAATTTAAGCAACAGTCACAACGTTCATTACCTGGCGTTGTAGTGGCAACCGTTGTCGTCCTGGCAACTGGAAACAACAGTGATGCAGTTAGTAAGACAAACAGAGAGAAATACGATACTAGAACTGAATCAAGTACTACAGTTTAGATTTGTCAACGCTGCCTACCCAGTGTGGGAGCAGACTGCAGCTACAGTCACAGCTGTACCACATCTGAGTCAACTCATTAAGTCTTTATTGGACAAAGTGATTAGTTCAATACTTGAATCTGGAGTCTTACTGATATGGCTGGAGTGAAAGCCTGGCCCTTTGCAGATAAGGTGTGATTTAAAGTCACGGTCTACAACTGCAGAACGGCTGTATGGTGCATAGAGAAAGAGTTGAGTTGCATTATTCTCTCACGTGTTGTCTCCACCACTAACACTGCATCACTCTCTGATTGGTCTCTGAAGATGGCTTGGAGCATCACTTCATACTCCGTGTTAGGGCTCAGTCCACTGAGGAGGAAGGAGTCCACATCACCACTTAGAACCATCTAGAATAGAGAGAGAGAGAGAGAGAGAGAGAGAGAGAGAGAGAGAGAGAGAGGAGAGGGAGGAAGAGAGAGAGGAGGAGAGAGGAGAGAGAGAGAGAGAGAGAGAGAGAGAGAGAGAGAGAGAGAGAGAGAGAGAGAGAGAGAGAGAGAGAGAGAGAGAGAGAGAGAGAGAGAGAGAGAGAGAGAGAGAGAGAGAGAGAGAGAGAGAGAGAGAGAGAGAGAGAGAGAGAGAGAGAGAGAGAGAGAGAGAGAGAGAGAGAGAGAGAGGAGAGAGAGAGAGAGAGAGAGAGAGGAGAGAGTGAGAGAGAGAGAGAGAGAGAGAGTGAGAGAGAGAGAGAGAGAGAGAGAGAGAGAGGAGAGAGAGAGAGAGAGAGAGAGAGAGAGAGAGAGAGAGAGAGAGAGAGAGAGAGAGGAGAGAGAGAGGAGAGAGAGAGAGAGAGAGAGACACAGAGAGACAGAGACCGACACAGAGACAGAGAGACAGAGAGACAGAGAGACAGAGAGACAGAGAGACAGAGAGACAGAGAGACAGAGAGACAGAGAGACAGAGAGACAGAGAGAGAGAGAGAGAGAGAGAGAGAGAGAGAGAGAGAGAGACAGAGAGACAGAGAGAGAGAGAGAGAGAGAGAGAGAGAGAGAGAGAGAGAGTCAAACCATTAAAGGACAGAAATATGTTATTTATCCTTGACCGTCTGACATGATCTGAAAGTCAAGTGTCTGGACTATGTCATGTTCTCAGAGAACTATGTTCTCTGCCTAACAAAGATGGCCTTTCTTCAGACACAGCATTGATTGGCATTGGTGGGTTTTGTGGGAAAATCTCTCCTCTCCAGATCGACGGAGCCTTTTGGGTCTCAGTGGTGTAACATTCCACCACCCTACCTCACAGTCACAGCATCCCATCCACAGCCTCACCGCTCTACAGTCACAGCTCTACAGTCACAGCTCTACAGTCACAGCCTCACAGCTCTACAGTCACAGCTCTACAGTCACAGCACCCTACCTCACAGTCACAGCATCCCATCCACAGCCTCACAGCTCTACAGTCACAGCTCTACAGTCACAGCCTCACAACTCTACAGTCACAGCTCTACAGTCACAGCCTCACTGCTCTACAGTCACAGCTCTACAGTCACAGCCTCACAGCTCTACAGTCACAGCTCTACAGTCACAGCCTCACAGCTCTACAGTCACAGCTCTACAGTCACAGCCTCACAGCTCTACAGTCACAGCTCTACAGTCACAGCCTCACTGCTCTACAGTCACAGCTCTACAGTCACAGCCACACAACTCTACAGTCACAGCTCTACAGTCACAGCCACACAACTCTACAGTCACAGCTCTACAGTCACAGCCTCACAGCTCTACAGTCACAGCTCTACAGTCACAGCCTCACAACTCTATAGTCACAGCTCTACAGTCACAGCCTCACAACTCTACAGTCACAGCTCTACAGTCACAGCCTCACAGCTCTACAGTCACAGCTCTACAGTCACAGCCTCACAACTCTACAGTCACAGCTCTACAGTCACAGCTCTACAGTCACAGCCTCACAACTCTACAGTCACAGCTCTACAGTCACAGCCTCACAACTATACAGTCACAGCTCTACAGTCACAGCCTCACAGCTCTACAGTCACAGCCTCACCACTATACAGTCACAGCTCTACAGTCACAGCCTCACAGCTCTACAGTCACAGTCTCACAACTCTACAGTCACATCTCTACAGTCACAGCCTCACAGGTCTGCAGTCACAGCCTCACAGGTCTACAGTCACAGCCTCACAGCTCTACAGTCACAGCCTCACAGTCACAGCCTCACAGATCTATAGTCACAACCTCACAGCTGTAGTCACAGCCTCACAGCTCTACAGTCACAGCCTCGCAGCTCTAGAGTCACAGCCTCACAGGTCTGCAGTCACAGTCTCACAGGTCTACAGTCACAGCCTCACAGCTCTACAGTCACAGCCTCACAGTTTTACAGTCACAGCCTCACAGCCTCACAGATCTACAGTCACAGCCTCACAGCTCTACAGTCACAGCCTCACAGTTTTACAGTCACAGCCTCACAGGTCTACAGTCACAGCTGCACAGCTCTACAGTCACAGCCTCACAGCTCTACAGTCACAGCCTCACAGCTCTACAGTCACAGCATCACAGCTCTACAGTCACAGCATCACAGCTCTACAGTTTGGGATTGTCCCAGTACCAACCTTAGTGGGTTGTCCCAGTACCAACCTCCTCAGTGGGTTGTCCCCATACTGACCCCCTTAGTGGGTTGTCCCCAGTACTGCCCTCCTTAGTGGGTTGTCCCCATACTGACCTCCTTAGTGGGTTGTCTCAGTACTGACCTCCTTAGTGGGTTGTCCCCAGTACTGACCTCCTTAGTGGGTTGTCCCAGTACTGACCGCCTTAGTGGGTTGTCCCCATACTGACCTCCTCAGTGGGTTGTCTCAGTACTGACCTCCTTAGTGGGTTGTCTCAGTACTGACCTCCTTAGTGGGTTGTCCCCATACTGACCTCCTTAGTGGGTTGTCCCCATACTGACCTCCTTAGTGGGTTGGCTCAGTACTGATCTCCTTAGTGGGTTGTCTCAGTACCGACCTCCTTAGTGGGTTGTCCCCATACTGACCTCCTTAGTGGGTTGTCTCAGTACCAACCTCCTTAGTGGATTGTCTCAGTACTGACATCCTTAGTGGGTTGTCCCAGTACTGACCTCCTTAGTGGGTTGTCTCAGTACTGATGTCCTTAGTGGGTTGTCCCAGTACTGACCTCCATAGTGGGCTGTCTCAGTACCAACCTTAGTGGGTTGTCCCCATACTGACCTCCTTAGTGGGTTGTCCCAGTACTGACCTCCTTAGTGGGTTGTCTCAGTACTGATGTCCTTAGTGGGTTGTCCCAGTACTGACCTCCTTAGTGGGTTGTCTCAGTACTGACCTCCTTAGTGGGTTGTCTCAGTACTGACCTCCTTAGTGGGTTGTCTCAGTACTGACCTCCTTAGTGGGTTGTCCCAGTACTGACCTCCTTAGTGGGTTGTCTCAGTACTGACCTCTTAGTGGGTTGTCCCAGTACTGACCTCCTTAGTGGGTTGGCTCAGTACTGACCTCCTTAGTGAGTTGTCCCAGTACTGACCTCCTTAGTGGGTTGTCTCAGTACTGACCTCCTTAGTGAGTTGTCCCAGTACTGACCTCCTTAGTGGGTTGTCCCAGTACTGACCTCCTTAGTGGGTTGTCCCCAGTACTGACCTCCTTAGTGGGTTGTCCCCAGTACTGACCTCCTTAGTGGGTTGTCCCAGTACTGACCTCCTTAGTGGGTTGTCTCAGTACTGACCTCCTCAGTGGGTTGTCTCAGTACTGACCTCCTTAGTGGGTTGTCTCAGTACCATCCTCCTTAATGGGTTGTCCCAGTACCAACCTCCTTAGTGGGTTGTCTCAGTACCAACCTCCTTAGTGGGTTGTCTCAGTACTGACCTCCTTAGTGGGTTGTCTCAGTACTGTTCTCCTTAGTGGGTTGTCCCAGTACCAACCTCCTTAGTGGGTTGTCCCAGTACCAACCTCCTTAGTGGGTTGTCTCAGTACTGACCTCCTCAGTGGGTTGTCCCAGTACTGACCTCCTTAGTGGGTTGTCTCAGTACTGACCTCCTTAGTGGGTTGTCTCAGTACTGACCTCCTTAGTGGGTTGTCTCAGTACTGACCTCCTCAGTGGGTTGTCTCAGTACTGACCTCCTCAGTGGGTTGTCTCAGTACCGACCTCCTTAGTGGGTTGTCTCAGTACCGACCTCCTTAGTGGATTGTCTCAGTACTGACATCCTTAGTGGGTTGGCTCAGTAGTGACCTCCTTAGTGGGTTGTCTCAGTACTGACCTCCTTTGTGGGTTGTCTCAGTACTGACCTCCTTTGTGGGTTGTCTCAGTACTGACCTCCTTAGTGGGTTGTCTCAGTACCAACATCCTTAGTGGGTTGTCCCAGTACTGACCTCCTTAGTGGGTTGTCTCAGTACTGACCTCCTTAGTGGGTTGTCTCAGTACTAACCTCCTGTGTGGGTTGTCTCAGTACTGAACTCCTTTGTGGGTTGTCTCAGTACTGACCTCCTTAGTGGGTTGTCCCCATACTGAACTCCTTAGTGGGTTGTCTCAGTACTGACCTCCTTAGTGGGTTGTCCCCATACTGACCTCCTTAGTGTGTTGTCTCAGTACTGACCTCCTTTGTGGGTTGTCCCCATACTGACCTCCTTAGTGTGTTGTCTCAGTACTGACCTCCTTTGTGGGTTGTCTCAGTACTGACCTCCTTTGTGGGTTGTCTCAGTACTGACCTCCTCAGTGGGTTGTCTCAGTACTGACCTCCTTAGTGGGTTGTCCCAGTACTGACCTCATTAGTGGGTTGTCCCAGTACTGACCTCCTTTGTGGGTTGTCTCAGTACTGACCTCCTCAGTGGGTTGTCTCAGTACTGACCTCCTTAGTGGGTTGTCCCAGTACTGACCTCCTTTGTGGGTTGTCTCAGTACTGACCTCCTTTGTGGGTTGTCTCAGTACTGACCTCCTCAGTGGGTTGTCTCAGTACTGACCTCCTCAGTGGGTTGTCTCAGTACTGACCTCCTCAGTGGGTTGTCTCAGTACTGACCTCCTTAGTGGGTTGTCTCAGTACTGACCTCCTTAGTGGGTTGTCTCAGTACTGACCTCCTTAGTGGGTTGTCCCCATACCGACCTCCTTAGTGGATTGTCTCAGTACTGACCTCCTTAGTGGGTTGTCTCAGTAGTGACCTCCTTAGTGGGTTGTCTCAGTACTGACCTCCTTAGTGGGTTGTCTCAGTACCGACCTCCTTAGTGGATTGTCTCAGTACTGACCTCCTTAGTGGGTTGTCTCAGTACTGACCTCCTTAGTGGGTTGTCTCAGTACTGACCTCCTTAGTGGGTTGTCTCAGTACTGACCTCCTTAGTGGGTTGTCCCCATACCGACCTCCTTAGTGGATTGTCTCAGTACTGACCTCCTTAGTGGGTTGTCTCAGTACTGACCTCCTTAGTGGGTTGTCTCAGTACTGACCTCCTTAGTGGGTTGTCTCAGTACTGACCTCCTTAGTGGGTTGTCTCAGTACTGACCTCCTTAGTGGGTTGTCCCCATACCGACCTCCTTAGTGGATTGTCTCAGTACTGACCTCCTTAGTGGGTTGTCCCCATACCGACCTCCTTAGTGGATTGTCTCAGTACTGACCTCCTTAGTGGGTTGTCTCAGTACTGACATCCTTAGTGGGTTGTCCCAGTACTGACCTCCTTAGTGGGTTGTCTCAGTACTGACATCCTTAGTGGGTTGGCTCAGTAGTGACCTCCTTAGTGGGTTGTCTCAGTACTGACCTCCTTTGTGGGTTGTCTCAGTACTGACCTCCTTAGTGGGTTGTCTCAGTACCAACATCCTTAGTGGGTTGTCCCAGTACTGACCTCCTTAGTGGGTTGTCTCAGTACTGACCTCCTTAGTGGGTTGTCTCAGTACTGACCTCCTTTGTGGGTTGTCTCAGTACTGAACTCCTTTGTGGGTTGTCTCAGTACTGACCTCCTTAGTGGGTTGTCCCCATACTGAACTCCTTAGTGGGTTGTCTCAGTACTGACCTCCTTAGTGGGTTGTCCCCGTACTGACCTCCTTAGTGTGTTGTCTCAGTACTGACCTCCTTTGTGGGTTGTCCCCATACTGACCTCCTTAGTGTGTTGTCTCAGTACTGACCTCCTTTGTGGGTTGTCTCAGTACTGACCTCCTTTGTGGGTTGTCTCAGTACCGACCTCCTTAGTGGGTTGTCTCAGTACCGACCTCCTTAGTGGATTGTCTCAGTACTGACATCCTTAGTGGGTTGGCTCAGTAGTGACCTCCTTAGTGGGTTGTCTCAGTACTGACCTCCTTTGTGGGTTGTCTCAGTACTGACCTCCTTTGTGGGTTGTCTCAGTACTGACCTCCTTAGTGGGTTGTCTCAGTACCAACATCCTTAGTGGGTTGTCCCAGTACTGACCTCCTTAGTGGGTTGTCTCAGTACTGACCTCCTTAGTGGGTTGTCTCAGTACTGACCTCCTGTGTGGGTTGTCTCAGTACTGAACTCCTTTGTGGGTTGTCTCAGTACTGACCTCCTTAGTGGGTTGTCCCCATACTGAACTCCTTAGTGGGTTGTCTCAGTACTGACCTCCTTAGTGGGTTGTCCCCATACTGACCTCCTTAGTGTGTTGTCTCAGTACTGACCTCCTTTGTGGGTTGTCCCCATACTGACCTCCTTAGTGTGTTGTCTCAGTACTGACCTCCTTTGTGGATTGTCTCAGTACTGACCTCCTTTGTGGGTTGTCTCAGTACTGACCTCCTCAGTGGGTTGTCTCAGTACTGACCTCCTTAGTGGGTTGTCCCAGTACTGACCTCCTTAGTGGGTTGTCCCAGTACTGACCTCCTTTGTGCGTTGTCTCAGTACTGACCTCCTCAGTGGGTTGTCTCAGTACTGACCTCCTTAGTGGGTTGTCTCAGTACTGATCTCCTTAGTGGGTTGTCCCAGTACTAACCTCCTTAGTGGGTTGTCTCAGTACCGACCTCCTTAGTGGATTGTCTCAGTACTGACCTCCTTAGTGGGTTGTCTCAGTACTGACCTCCTTAGTGGGTTGTCTCAGTACTGACCTCCTTAGTGGGTTGTCTCAGTACTGACCTCCTTAGTGGGTTGTCCCCATACCGACCTCCTTAGTGGATTGTCTCAGTACTGACCTCCTTAGTGGGTTGTCCCCATACCGACCTCCTTAGTGGATTGTCTCAGTACTGACCTCCTTAGTGGGTTGTCTCAGTACTGACCTCCTTAGTGGGTTGTCTCAGTACTGACCTCCTTAGTGGGTTGTCTCAGTACTGACCTCCTTAGTGGGTTGTCTCAGTACTGACCTCCTTAGTGGGTTGTCCCCATACCGACCTCCTTAGTGGATTGTCTCAGTACTGACCTCCTTAGTGGGTTGTCCCCATACCGACCTCCTTAGTGGATTGTCTCAGTACTGACATCCTTAGTGGGTTGTCCCAGTACTTACCTCCTTAGTGGGTTGTCTCAGTACTGACATCCTTAGTGGGTTGGCTCAGTAGTGACCTCCTTAGTGGGTTGTCTCAGTACTGACCTCCTTTGTGGGTTGTCTCAGTACTGACCTCCTTTGTGGGTTGTCTCAGTACTGACCTCCTTAGTGGGTTGTCTCAGTACCGACCTCCTTAGTGGGTTGTCCCCGTACTGACCTCCTTAGTGTGTTGTCTCAGTACTGACCTCCTTTGTGGGTTGTCCCCATACTGACCTCCTTAGTGTGTTGTCTCAGTACTGACCTCCTTTGTGGGTTGTCTCAGTACTGACCTCCTTTGTGGGTTGTCTCAGTACCGACCTCCTTAGTGGGTTGTCTCAGTACCGACCTCCTTAGTGGATTGTCTCAGTACTGACAACCTTAGTGGGTTGGCTCAGTAGTGACCTCCTTAGTGGGTTGTCTCAGTACTGACCGCCTTTGTGGGTTGTCTCAGTACTGACCTCCTTTGTGGGTTGTCTCAGTACTGACCTCCTTAGTGGGTTGTCTCAGTACCAACATCCTTAGTGAGTTGTCCCAGTACTGACCTCCTTAGTGGGTTGTCTCAGTACTGACCTCCTTAGTGGGTTGTCTCAGTACTGACCTCCTGTTTGGGTTGTCTCAGTACTGAACTCCTTTGTGGGTTGTCTCAGTACTGACCTCCTTAGTGGGTTGTCCCCATACTGAACTCCTTAGTGGGTTGTCTCAGTACTGACCTCCTTAGTGGGTTGCCCCCATACTGACCTCCTTAGTGTGTTGTCTCAGTACTGACCTCCTTTGTGGGTTGTCCCCATACTGACCTCCTTAGTGTGTTGTCTCAGTACTGACCTCCTTTGTGGGTTGTCTCAGTACTGACCTCCTTTGTGGGTTGTCTCAGTACTGACCTCCTCAGTGGGTTGTCTCAGTACTGACCTCCTTAGTGGGTTGTCCCAGTACTGACCTCCTTAGTGGGTTGTCCCAGTACTGACCTCCTTTGTGGGTTGTCTCAGTACTGACCTCCTCAGTGGGTTGTCTCAGTACTGACCTCCTTAGTGGGTTGTCTCAGTACTGATCTCCTTAGTGGGTTGTCCCAGTACTAACCTCCTTAGTGGGTTGTCTCAGTACCGACCTCCTTAGTGGATTGTCTCAGTACTGACCTCCTTAGTGGGTTGTCTCAGTACTGACCTCCTTAGTGGGTTGTCTCAGTACTGACCTCCTTAGTGGGTTGTCTCAGTACTGACCTCCTTAGTGGGTTGTCCCCATACCGACCTCCTTAGTGGATTGTCTCAGTACTGACCTCCTTAGTGGGTTGTCTCAGTAGTGACCTCCTTAGTGGGTTGTCTCAGTACTGACCTCCTTAGTGGGTTGTCTCAGTACCGACCTCCTTAGTGGATTGTCTCAGTACTGACCTCCTTAGTGGGTTGTCTCAGTACTGACCTCCTTAGTGGGTTGTCTCAGTACTGACCTCCTTAGTGGGTTGTCTCAGTACTGACCTCCTTAGTGGGTTGTCCCCATACCGACCTCCTTAGTGGGTTGTCTCAGTACTGACCTCCTTAGTGGGTTGTCTCAGTACTGACCTCCTTAGTGGGTTGTCTCAGTACTGACCTCCTTAGTGGGTTGTCTCAGTACTGACCTCCTTAGTGGGTTGTCTCAGTACTGACCTCCTTAGTGGGTTGTCCCCATACCGACCTCCTTAGTGGATTGTCTCAGTACTGACCTCCTTAGTGGGTTGTCCCCATACCGACCTCCTTAGTGGATTGTCTCAGTACTGACCTCCTTAGTGGGTTGTCTCAGTACTGACATCCTTAGTGGGTTGTCCCAGTACTGACCTCCTTAGTGGGTTGTCTCAGTACTGACATCCTTAGTGGGTTGGCTCAGTAGTGACCTCATTAGTGGGTTGTCTCAGTACTGACCTCCTTTGTGGGTTGTCTCAGTACTGACCTCCTTTGTGGGTTGTCTCAGTACTGACCTCCTTAGTGGGTTGTCTCAGTACCAACATCCTTAGTGGGTTGTCCCAGTACTGACCTCCTTAGTGGGTTGTCTCAGTACTGACCTCCTTAGTGGGTTGGCTCAGTACTGACCTCCTTAGTGGCTTGTCTCAGTACTGAACTCCTTTGTGGGTTGTCTCAGTACTGACCTCCTTAGTGGGTTGTCCCCATACTGAACTCCTTAATGGGTTGTCTCAGTACTGACCTCCTTAGTGGGTTGTCCCCGTACTGACCTCCTTAGTGTGTTGTCTCAGTACTGACCTCCTTTGTGGGTTGTCCCCATACTGACCTCCTTAGTGTGTTGTCTCAGTACTGACCTCCTTTGTGGGTTGTCTCAGTACTGACCTCCTTTGTGGGTTGTCTCAGTACTGACCTCCTTTGTGGGTTGTCTCAGTACTGACCTCCTCAGTAGGTTGTCTCAGTACTGACCTCCTTAGTGGGTTGTCCCAGTACTGACATCCTTAGTGGGTTGTCCCAGTACTGACCTCCTCAGTGGGTTGTCTCAGTACTGACCTCCTCAGTGGGTTGTCTCAGTACTGACCTCCTTAGTGGGTTTTCTCAGTACAGACCTCCTTAGTGGGTTGTCCCAGTACTGACCTCCTTAGTGGGTTGTCTCAGTACCGACCTCCTTAGTGGATTGTCTCAGTACTGACCTCCTTAGTGGGTTGTCTCAGTACTGACCTCCTTAGTGGGTTGTCTCAGTACTGACCTCCTTAGTGGGTTGTCTCAGTACTGACCTCCTTAGTGGGTTGTCCCCATACCGACCTCCTTAGTGGATTGTCTCAGTACTGACCTCCTTAGTGGGTTGTCTCAGTACTGACCTCCTTAGTGGGTTGTCTCAGTACTGACCTCCTTAGTGGGTTGTCTCAGTACTGACCTCCTTAGTGGGTTGTCTCAGTACTGACCTCCTTAGTGGGTTGTCCCAGTACCGACCTCCTTAGTGGGTTGTCTCAGTACTGACATCCTTAGTGGGTTGTCCCAGTACTGACCTCCTTAGTGGATTGTCTCAGTACTGACATCCTTAGTGGGTTGGCTCAGTAGTGACCTCCTTAGTGGGTTGTCTCAGTACTGACCTCCTTTGTGGGTTGTCTCAGTACTGACCTCCTTAGTGGGTTGTCTCAGTACTGACCTCCTTAGTGGGTTGTCCCCATACCGACCTCCTTAGTGGATTGTCTCAGTACTGACCTCCTTAGTGGGTTGTCCCCATACCGACCTCCTTAGTGGATTGTCTCAGTACTGACCTCCTTAGTGGGTTGTCTCAGTACTGACATCCTTAGTGGGTTGTCCCAGTACTGACCTCCTTAGTGGGTTGTCTCAGTACTGACCTCCTTAGTGGGTTGTCTCAGTACTGACCTCCTTAGTGGGTTGTCCCCATACCGACCTCCTTAGTGGATTGTCTCAGTACTGACCTCCTTAGTGGGTTGTCTCAGTAGTGACCTCCTTAGTGGGTTGTCTCAGTACTGACCTCCTTAGTGGGTTGTCTCAGTACCGACCTCCTTAGTGGATTGTCTCAGTACTGACCTCCTTAGTGGGTTGTCTCAGTACTGACCTCCTTAGTGGGTTGTCTCAGTACTGACCTCCTTAGTGGGTTGTCTCAGTACTGACCTCCTTAGTGGGTTGTCCCCATACCGACCTCCTTAGTGGGTTGTCTCAGTACTGACCTCCTTAGTGGGTTGTCTCAGTACTGACCTCCTTAGTGGGTTGTCTCAGTACTGACCTCCTTAGTGGGTTGTCTCAGTACTGACCTCCTTAGTGGGTTGTCTCAGTACTGACCTCCTTAGTGGGTTGTCCCCATACCGACCTCTTTAGTGGATTGTCTCAGTACTGACCTCCTTAGTGGGTTGTCCCCATACCGACCTCCTTAGTGGATTGTCTCAGTACTGACCTCCTTAGTGGGTTGTCTCAGTACTGACATCCTTAGTGGGTTGTCCAAGTACTGACCTCCTTAGTGGGTTGTCTCAGTACTGACATC
The DNA here is from genome assembly GCF_029448725.1 of Salvelinus fontinalis. Taxonomy (NCBI): domain Eukaryota; kingdom Metazoa; phylum Chordata; class Actinopteri; order Salmoniformes; family Salmonidae; genus Salvelinus; species Salvelinus fontinalis. Next base: position 781,554 of record NC_074670.1, read on the forward strand.
CTTATAGGGTTGGCTCAGTAGTGACCTCCTTAGTGGGTTGTCTCAGTACTGACCTTTGTGGGTTGTCTCAGTACTGACCTCCTTTGTGGGTTGTCTCAGTACTGACCTCCTTAGTGGGTTGTCTCAGTACCAACATCCTTAGTGGGTTGTCCCAGTACTGACCTCCTTAGTGGGTTGTCTCAGTACTGACCTCCTTAGTGGGTTGTCTCAGTACTGACCTCCTTTGTGGGTTGTCTCAGTACTGAACTCCTTTGTGGGTTGTCTCAGTACTGACCTCCTTAGTGGGTTGTCCCCATACTGAACTCCTTAGTGGGTTGTCTCAGTACTGACCTCCTTAGTGGGTTGTCCCCGTACTGACCTCCTTAGTGTGTTGTCTCAGTACTGCTCTCCTTTGTGGGTTGTCCCCATACTGACCTCCTTAGTGTGTTGTCTCAGTACTGACCTCCTTAGTGGGTTGTCTCAGTACTGACCTCCTTTGTGGGTTGTCTCAGTACTGACCTCCTCAGTAGGTTGTCTCAGTACTGACCTCCTTAGTGGGTTGTCCCAGTACTGACATCCTTAGTGGGTTGTCCCAGTACTGACCTCCTCAGTGGGTTGTCTCAGTACTGACCTCCTCAGTGGGTTGTCTCAGTACTGACCTCCTTAGTGGGTTGTCTCAGAACCGACCTCCTTAGTGGATTGTCTCAGTACTGACCTCCTTAGTGGATTGTCTCAGTACTGACCTCCTTAGTGGGTTGTCTCAGTACTGACCTCCTTAGTGGGTTGTCTCAGTACTGACCTCCTTAGTGGGTTGTCCCCATACCGACCTCCTTAGTGGATTGTCTCAGTACTGACCTCCTTAGTGGGTTGTCTCAGTACTGACCTCCTTAGTGGGTTGTCTCAGTACTGACCTCCTTAGTGGGTTGTCTCAGTACTGACCTCCTTAGTGGGTTGTCTCAGTACTGACCTCCTTAGTGGGTTGTCCCAGTACCGACCTCCTTAGTGGGTTGTCTCAGTACTGACATCCTTAGTGGGTTGTCCCAGTACTGACCTCCTTAGTGGATTGTCTCAGTACTGACATCCTTAGTGGGTTGTCTCAGTACTGAACTCCTTTGTGGGTTGTCCCTGTACTGACCTCCTTAGTGGGTTGTCTCAGTACTGAACTCCTTAGTGGGTTGTCTCAGTACTGACCTCCTTAGTGGGTTGGCTCAGTACCGACCTCCTTAGTGGGTTGTCTCAGTACTGACCTCCATAGTGGGTTGTCTCAGTACTGACCTCCTTAGTGGGTTGTCTCAGTACTGACCTCCTTAGTGGGTTGGCTCAGTACTGACCTCCTTAGTGGGTTGTCCCAGTACTGACCTCCTTAGTGGGTTGTCTCAGTACTGACCTCCAGAGTGGGTTGGCTCAGTACTGACCTCCTTAGTGGGTTGGCTCAGTACTGACCTCCTTAGTGGGTTGTCTCAGTACTGACCTCCAGAGTGGGTTGGCTCAGTACTGACCTCCTTAGTGGGTTGTCTCAGTACTGACCTCCTTAGTGGGTTGTCTCAGTACTGACCTCCTTAGTGGGTTGTCTCAGTACTGACCTCCTTAGTCAGTTGTCCCTGTACTGACCTCCTTAGTGGGTTGTCTCAGTACTGACCTCCTTAGTGGGTTGGCTCAGTACTGACCTCCTTAGTGGGTTGTCCCTGTACTAACCTCCTTAGTGGGTTGGCTCAGTACTGACCTCCTTAGTGGGTTGTCCCCATACTGACCTCCTTAGTGGGTTGTCCCCATACTGACCTCCTTAGTGGGTTGGCTCAGTACTGACCTCCTTAGTGGGTTGGCTCAGTACTGACCTCCTTAGTGGGTTGTCTCAGTACTGACCTCCTCAGTGGGTTGTCCCAGTACTGACCTCCTTAGTGGGTTGGCTCAGTACTGACCTCCTTAGTGGCTTGTCTCAGTACTGACCTCCTTAGTGGGTTGTCTCAGTACTGACCTCCTCAGTGGGTTGTCTCAGTACCGACCTCCTTAGTGGATTGTCCCAGTACTGACCTCCTTAGTGGGTTGTCCCAGTACTGACCTCCTTAGTGGGTTGTCCCAGTACTGACCTCCTTAGTGGGTTGTCCCAGTACTGACCTCCTTAGTGGATTGTCCCAGTACTGACCTCCTTAGTGGGTTGTCCCAGTACTGACCTCCTTAGTGGGTTGTCCCAGTACTGACCTCCTTAGTGGGTTGTCTCAGTACTGACCTCCTTAGTGGGTTGGCTCAGTACTGACCTCCTTAGTGGGTTGTCCCCATACTGACCTCCTTAGTGGGTTGGCTCAGTACTGACCTCCTTAGTGGGGTGTCCCAGTACTGACCTCCTTAGTGGGTTGTCTCAGTACCGACCTCCTTAGTGGATTGTCCCAGTACTGACCTCCTTAGTGGGTTGTCCCAGTTCTGACCTCCTTAGTGGGTTGTCCCAGTACTGACCTCCTTAGTGGGTTGTCTCAGTACTGACCTCCTTAGTGGGTTGGCTCAGTACTGACCTCCTTAGTGGGTTGTCCCAGTACTGACATCCTTAGTGGGTTGTCTCAGTACTGACCTCCTTAGTGGGGTGTCCCAGTACTGACCTCCTTAGTGGGTTGGCTCAGTACTGACCTCCTTAGTGGGTTGTCCCAGTACTGACCTCCTTAGTGGGTTGTCCCAGTACTGACCTCCTTAGTGGGTTGTCCCAGTACTGACCTCCTTAGTGGGTTGTCTCAGTACTGACCTCCTTAGTGGGTTGTCTTAGTACCGACCTCCATAGTGGATTGTACCAGTACTGACCTCCTTAGTGGGTTGTCCCAGTACTGACCTCCTTAGTGGGTTGTCCCAGTACTGACCTCCTTAGTGGGGTGTCCCAGTACTGACCTCCTTAGTGGGTTGGCTCAGTACTGACCTCCTTAGTGGGTTGTCTCAGTATTGACCTCCTTAGTGGGTTGTCCCAGTACTGACCTCCTTAGTGGGTTGTCCCAGTACTGACCTCCTTAGTGGGTTGTCTCAGTACTGACCTCCTTAGTGGGTTGTCTCAGTACCGACCTCCTTAGTGGATTGTCCCAGTACTGACCTCCTTAGTGGGTTGTCCCAGTACTGACCTCCTTAGTGGGTTGTCCCAGTACTGACCTCCTTAGTGGGTTGTCTCAGTACTGAACTCCTTAGTGGGTTGGCTCAGTACTGACCTCCTTAGTGGGTTGTCCCCATACTGACCTCCTTAGTGGGTTGGCTCAGTACTGACCTCCTTAGTGGGGTGTCCCAGTACTGACCTCCTTAGTGGGTTGGCTCAGTACTGACCTCCTTAGTGGGTTGTCCCAGTACTGACCTCCTTAGTGGGTTGTCCCAGTACTGACCTCCTTAGTGGGTTGTCCCAGTACTGACCTCCTTAGTGGGTTGTCTCAGTACTGACCTCCTCAGTGGGTTGTCTCAGTACCGACCTCCTTAGTGGATTGTACCAGTACTGACCTCCTTAGTGGGTTGTCCCAGTACTGACCTCCTTAGTGGGTTGTCCCAGTACTGACCTCCTTAGTGGGTTGTCTCAGTACTGACCTCCTTAGTGGGTTGGCTCAGTACTGACCTCCTTAGTGGGTTGTCCCCATACTGACCTCCTTAGTGGGTTATCTCAGTACTGACCTCCTTAGTGGAGTGTCCCAGTACTGACCTCCTTAGTAGGTTGGCTCAGTACTGACCTCCTTAGTGGGTTGTCTCAGTACTGACCTCCTTAGTGGGTTGTCTCAGTACTGACCTCCTTAGTGGGTTGTCTCAGTACTGACCTCCTTAGTGGGTTGTCTCAGTACTGAACTCCTTAGTGGGTTGTCTCAGTACTGAACTCCTTAGTGGGTTGTCTCAGTACTGATCTCCATAGTGGGTTGTCCCAGTACCGACCTCCTTAGTGTCCCCTCCATCATAAGGAGCCCAGGTCAGTTTGTAGAGGACGATGCCCGGAGCAGAGTGACCCCAGCTGACCCGGAAGCTCTCTGCAGTGACCTCACTGGCCTGGAGGTCAAGAGGGCCTGGCACAGGTTCTGTTAGAGAGATCAAACAGCATCATCAGAACAGGAAGATCAGATATAACATGAAGTAAAACACACATCACTTCTGATAGGAAGAACTCATACTACCATCCTATTCTGATCAGGTTAGTACCAATAGGAAGAACTCATACACAGTCCTATTCTGACCTGGTTAGTACCAATAGGAAGAACTCATACTACCGTCCTATTCTGACCTGGTTAGTACCAACAGGAAGAACTCATACACAGTCCTATTCTGACCTGGTTAGTACCAATAGGAAGAACTCATACACAGTCCTATTCTGACCTGGTTACTACCAATAGAATAGTTCCTAAAGTGCAAACCCTGCCCAACTACTCTGAGATACTCTGATTGGTTCTTACCGGTGGTGAAGCTGCCAGAGAGGGCTTCTGATTGGCCCTCGTCGTAGATCCCAAAGATGGCTACCTCATACTCCCTTGCAGACGTCAGGTCATTCAGAGTCCAGGACGTGACTGGACCCACATCCACCTAAGGGGAAACAGAGACACACAGTATTGACAGAAGAGAGAGAGACACACAGTATTGAGAGAAGAGAGAGAGAAAGAGACAGAGACAGAGACAGAAACAGAGACAGAGACAGAGACAGAGACAGAGAGAGAGAGAGAGAGAGAGAAGGAGAAGGAAGTCAGATGTAATATATGGATAACTCTAGGTTAAATCCCCTAGTCTTGTTCTAGGTTAAATCACCTAGTCTTGTTCTAGGTTAAATCCCCTAGTCTTGTTCTAGGTTAAATCCCCTAGTCTTGTTCTAGGTTAAATCCCATAGTTTTGTTCTAGGTTAAATCCCCTCGTCTTGTTCTAAGTTAAATCCCCTAGTCTTGTTCTAGGTTAAATCCCCTAGTCTTGTTCTAGGTTAAATCCCCTAGTCTTGTTCTAGGTTAATAAATCCCCTAGTCTTGTTCTAGGTTAAATCACCTTGTTCTAGGTTAAATCCCCTAGTCTTGTTCTAGGTTAAATCCCCTAGTCTTGTTCTAGGTTAAATCCCCTAGTCTTGTTCTAGGTTAAATCCCCTAGTCTTGTTCTAGGTTAAATCCCATAGTTTTGTTCTAGGTTAAATCCCCTCGTCTTGTTCTAAGTTAAATCCCCTAGTCTTGTTCTAGGTTAAATCCCCTAGTCTTGTTCTAGGTTAAATCCCCTAGTCTTGTTCTAGGTTAATAAATCCCCTAGTCTTGTTCTAGGTTAAATCACCTAGTCTTGTTCTAGGTTAAATCCCCTAGTCTTGTTCTAGGTTAAATCCCCTAGTCTTGTTCTAGGTTAAATCCCATAGTTTTGTTCTAGGTTAAATCCCCTCGTCTTGTTCTAAGTTAAATCCCCTAGTCTTGTTCTAGGTTAAATCCCCTAGTCTTGTTCTAGGTTAAATCCCCTCGTCTTGTTCTAGGTTAATTCCCCTCGTCTTGTTCTAGATTAAATTCCCTAGTCTTGTTCTAGGTTAAATCCCCTAGTCTTGTTCTAGGTTAAATCCCCTAGTCTTGTTCTAGGTTAAATCCCCTAGTCTTGTTCTAGGTTAAATCCCACAGTCTTGTTCTAGGTTAAATCCCCTAGTGTTGTTCTAGGTTAAATCCCCTACTGTTGTTCTAGGTTAAACCCCCTAGTCTTGTTCTAGGTTAAATCTCCTAGTCTTGTTCAAGGTTAAATCCCATAGTTTTGTTCTAGGTTAAATCCCCTAGTCTTGTTCTAGGTTAAATCCCCTAGTCTTGTTCTAGATTAAATCCCCTAGTCTTGTTCTAGGTTAAATCCCCTAGTGTTGTTCTAGGTTAAATCCCCTAGTGTTGTTCTAGGTTAAATCCCCTAGTCTTGTTCTAGGTTAAATCCCCTAGTCTTGTTCTAGGTTAAATCCCCTAGTCTTGTTCAAGGTTAAATCCCATAGTTTTGTTCTAGGTTAAATCCCCTAGTCTTGTTCTAGGTTAAATCCCCTAGTCTTGTTCTAGGTTAAATCCCCTAGTGTTGTCTCTCACCTCATCAGTCTTTAGCCCGTCAGTCTTGACGTACATGATGCGGTATCCTGTCACCTTCCTAGAGGCAGCGTCCCACGACAGTTTGGCTGAGTTGTGGTCCACCTCAGAGAACACAAGGTTCTTGGGAGGGCTCAGTGGCACTGCAGACACAAAGGGGTTAACTCAAAATGTCATGTTGAAGAGATCAATCAAATGTATTTACAGAGCCCTTTTTCCATCAGCAGTTGTCACTAAGGGCTATACAGCTACAACTTCTGAAGACGGGGAGACATATAGTATATCTGTCCTCAGGAAGACATTCAGTATATCTGTCCTCAGGAAGACCTTCAGTATATCTGTCCTCAGGAGGACCTTCAGTATATCTGTCCTCAGGAAGACATTCAGTATATCTGTCCTCAGGAAGACATACAGTATATCTGTCCTCAGGAAGACCTTCAGTATATCTGTCCTCAGGAAGACCTTCAGTATATCTGTCCTCAGGAAGACCTTCAGTATATCTGTCCTCAGGAAGACCTTGAGTATATCTGTCCTCAGGAAGGCCTTGAGTATATCTGTCCTCAGGAAGACCTTGAGTATATCTGTCCTCAGGAAGACATTCAGTATATCTGTCCTCAGGAAGACCTTCAGTATATCTGTCCTCAGGAGGACCTTCAGTATATCTGTCCTCAGGAAGACCTTCAGTATATCTGTCCTCAGGAAGACATACAGTATATCTGTCCTCAGGAAGACATACAGTATATCTGTCCTCAGGAAGACATACAGTATATCTGTCCTCAGGAAGACATACAGTATATCTATCCTCAGGAAGACATACAGTATATCTGTCCTCAGGAAGACATACAGTATATCTGTCCTTTATCTGAATTGTTGAATATTTAACAGTAGGTTTAAGAGGACACTTACAGGTGGTCTGCTGGCTAGTCATAGGATCGCTAGCTTCTTCTCCATACATGGCGTAGACTGTCACAGTGTACTCAGTAGCAGGAGTCAAGTCCTCCAGCTGCAGATCAGTTACTGCGTCTGACACCTTCATCTGTTGGTTTAAAGGGGGAAATGGGAAAGCATGGCATCGGTGAAGGTCCAGATGACACAGTGGTGTGAGTCCCAAATTACAACCTATTCCCGTATTTAGTGCACTACTTGTGTAGTGGGCGAATGTAGTGGGCTATATAGGGAACAGGGTACTGTTGGGACTGAAGCCAAGAAGCACCATCTGGAAGGCTGATTAGTATGGAGAATAATTCAACATGAAACATGTCACTTCTTTGCACTGTCTGAAAACAGCTTTACAGAACGTACAGTATTATTTCTGAGGCACGCAATACTGTAGAAAAAAAGCAGAGTCGTTTATCTTGTGGAATAATCCGGCTCTTCCACACACAGAGAGTTTGGTTAAACCAAAGTTCCACATAATATATATATATATATATTTTAGAAACTCAGTCGAGGTCTCAACTTACCCATATAGCCCACTACATTAGCCCACATTAGCCCACTACATTAGCCCACATTAGCCCACTACATTAGCTCACATTAGCCCACATTAGCCCACATTAGCCCACTACATTAGCCCACATTAGCCCACTACATTAGCCCACATTAGCCCACTACATTAGCCCACTACATTAGCCCACTACATTAGCCCACTACATTAGCCCACTACATTAGCCCACTACATTAGCCCACATTAGCCCACTACATTAGCCCACATTAGCCCACTATATTAGCCCACATTAGCCCACTACATTAGCCCACTACATTAGCCCACTACATTAGCCCACTACATTAGCCCACTACATTAGCCCACTACATTAGCCCACTACATTAGCCCACATTAGCCCAGCGAGTTAGAAGATTAGAATGCACAAGGTGCCATTTCAAAACGGGGTTGTGCATCATCAGTTTTTCTCCTGTGATGTCAGTCACTGATAGTCACTTAGCTGTCCGCTAAACTAACTGACGTGGGCTAACTAAACTTGCTATCATGGTTGAAATACCGACCAGGGGCCCCCACTGATTTTGTTAGTCAGTGTCACTCAGATATCATATTCAGAAAATGCAAAAATCCGCCCCATGGCAACATGTAAAACAGCTCATCTTCTCTCCGCCCCATGGCAACATGTAAAACAGCTCATCTTCTCTCCGCCCCATGGCAACATGTAAAACAGCTCATCTTCTCTCTGCCCCATGGCAACATGTAAAACAGCTCATCTTCTCTCCGCCCCATGGCAACATGTAAAACAGCTCATCTTCTCTCCGCCCCATGGCAACATGTAAAACAGCTCATCTTCTCTCCGCCCCATGGCAACATGTAAAACAGCTCATCTTCTCTCCGCCCCATGGCAACATGTAAAACAGCTCATCTTCTCTCTGCCCCATGGCAACATGTAAAACAGCTCATCTTCTCTCCGCCCCATGGCAACATGTAAAACAGCTCATCTTCTCTCTGCCCCATGGCAACATGTAAAACAGCTCATCTTCTCTCCGCCCCATGGCAACATGTAAAACAGCTCATCTTCTCTCTGCCCCATGGCAACATGTAAAACAGCTCATCTTCTCTCCGCCCCATGGCAACATGTAAAACAGCTCATCTTCTCTCTGCCCCATGGCAACATGTAAAACAGCTCATCTTCTCTCCGCCCCATGGCAACATGTAAAACAGCTCATCTTCTCTCCGCCCCATGGCAACATGTAAAACAGCTCATCTTCTCTCTGCCCCATGGCAACATGTAAAACAGCTCATCTTCTCTCCGCCCCATGGCAACATGTAAAACAGCTGATCTTCTCTCCGCCCCATGGCAACATGTAAAACAGCTCATCTTCTCTCCGCCCCATGGCAACATGTAAAACAGCTCATCTTCTCTCCGCCCCATGGCAACATGAGTAGAACTGCAACATGTTCTCTAGAGACAAGGACAGGGACAGATACATGAATAGAGATAAGGACAGGGACAAAGACAGAGACGAGACAGAGACAGGAACAGGGACAGGGACAGATACATGAACAGAGATAAGGACAGGGACAAAGACAGAGACGAGACAGGGACAGGGACAGAGACAGGGACAAAGACAGAGACAGAGACGGGGACAAAGACAGGGACAGAGACAGGGACAGTGACTGAGACAGAGATGGGGCCAGAGACAGACACGGGGCCTGGGACAGGGACAGGGACAGGGACAGGGACAGAGACAGGGACAGAGACAGAGACGGGGACAAAGAAAGGGACAGAGACAGGGACAGAGGAAGTCCTCTTATTGAGGCATCTCCTGCCTCCATGACACCACCAGGTTCCAATAAACCTGTGGAGCCTCCAGATCACCAGATCTACTGACACAAAGCCTCCCACCCCCAGTGGTCCTGTGGTGTAGTAACTAGGGATTATCCATGCTATACTTCATTAGGAGAAAAGAGACACGGACCACCAGCAGCCCCTCCAGGAAGAACCCTCCCCCAGACCGATCCCACCCAGGCTCGCGGCTCTCCGGCTGGGGTACCTCTTTCTCGTCGGAGGCCCGGTCCTTGGTCAGGGGGGCGTATAGGACCATGTACCCCGAGACGCCCTGCACACCGCTCCACCGCGCCCGCATGGTGTTGTGGGTAACGTCGTACAGCTCCAGGCCGTTCACCATGGGGAGAGCCACTGAGACACACGTGAACACACGCAGGAACGCACACACACACAGGAACAAACAGACACATACACACAGACACATACACACAGACACACACAGAGAGTTGTGTTAAACCCAGGTGAAAGAGTATGTCTACACACGTCCAACTTGGCCCAGGAGCTGAGGGAGAAAAGAACAAGTATAGAAAATAGTCTGACAATGAGAAGGGAGGTGGACTCACATGTGGTCTCGCTGCCACGAAGTGCCTCGCTAGCTGAGCTGGTGTAGACAGCAAACACAGCTAACTGGTACTCTGTTAAGGAGTTGAGATACCGCAGAACCACAGAGTTCTCTGTGCCGTCCACCACAGCCTGGGAGAGATACACAGAGACTGGGTCAGAGAGATACACAGAGACTGGGTCAGAGAGATACACAGAGACTGGGTCAGAGAGATACACAGAGACTGGGTCAGAGAGATACACAGAGACTGGGTCAGAGAGATACAGAGAGACTGGGTCAGAGAGATACACAGAGACTGGGTCTGAGAGATACACAGAGCCTGAACATTTGGAGTGAATACATCCAGTAATGTAAATTTTTCAAGGAACAGAAACGGAACCTGGAACGAAAGTGACCCATACTGTTCCGGAACAGAAGCGTTATTTTAAAAGCATGGGAACCGGTTAACAACGTTGTCTTATGTTCCAGTCCCATAAAATAATGCAACAAAGCACCTGTGCAAAGCCCTCACTCTGTCACTCAAGAGACTTATTCCAGTGTCTACCTGGATTTACTAACTGGATTTACTAACTACAAAAAGGTAAGACATGTTTTTAATTCTGGTGCCGCTCTGCACACACAAGCTTGTTAGCTAGCTAGCTCAAAGGACATTCAACGTTCCTCCATAGAAGCCGCTCCTCCTAGGTATAATTCTGTGGACATGTGTCAGATAATGCACGTCATAACAAGATGCCCAGCGCTTCAAGCCTCTTCCTCCACCCTCTCTTGCACACTCTCCCCGCCCACAAAAATGTCAATCACATCTTGCCTGCTCTATCTGCACTGATTGGTGAAGTCATTTAATGAGCTAAATGTAAACAACTGTCGATTTTAAACGTTAAAAAAAGGAACAGAAATTAAAAATATAAACTGGTACTTTTTTAGGGTTTGAACAGGTTCAGCACTGTATTTCTCTGTTCGGAACATTGGAACGGAACGATAAAATGGTGATTCTATTCAGAACTTTATTTCTCTGTTTGGAACAGTGGAACGGAACGATAAAAGAATGGTGATTCTATTCAGAACTTTATTTCTCTGTTCGGAACAGTGGAACGGAACGATAAAGAATTGTGATTCTATTCAGAACGAAACAATTAGAAAATAATTTGGGTTCCAACCCCTTTGGTTTCACCTGCAACAGATAAACATCAAACACTATTGGGTGGGAGAGTAAGATAGAGTGTGTAATACCTCTTCAGGCCGTCCTCCCTGGGTAGCAGGGTAGTACACCACACGGTACTTCTCTACACTGCCGGGAGCGTGACTCCAGGACACCCTGAAACTCCTGGCTGTCACCTCTGATGTCACTAGGTCCTGAGGGGCACCCTGTGTCTCCTGCTCTGCAGACTCTCCTGGAGGAACAGACATTCAGATAGTACAGGATAGCATCATCTAAGGTGAAAGACTGTACAGTATACTGTCTGGACATGTTGATGTCCCTCGGTCCTGAGGAGCTCCCTGTGTCTCCTGACCTGCCGTCTCCTCTGGAGATACATTACAACAGATCGTCAGAGAATGCATGGTATGGAAAGTTTGTACAGTACACTCTTAGAAATAAAATATGCTATCTAGAACCTAAAAGGGTTCTTCGGCTGTCCCCATAGGAGAACCCTATGAAGAACTATTATTGGTTCCAACTAGAACCCTTTTGGCTCCAGGTTCTACATGGAACCCAAAAGGGTTCCATGTAGAACTCTTTCCATAGAGGGTTCTAAATGGAACCCAGAAGGGTTCTACCTGTAACCAATAAATGTATTCCTACGGGGACAGCCGAAGAACCCTTTTGGAACCCTTTGTTCTAAGTGTGCATGTCTAAGTGCGTGATTATTCAGTATGCACTACATATGGACAGCAGTATGATGATTCTGCATGGTGATTAAGTATGAAGTGTATCAAACAGACAGGAGTTATTTCAGCTCAGATTTGTAGTGACAACCTGAGGTCTGCTCAATATTAAAGACTGGGCACTATGTCTAAGTGATGAGACAGTATGTACTGTAAAGATATATACTAGTATGACGACTGAAGACTGGGCACTATGTCTAAGGGATGAGACAGTATGTACTGTAAAGATATACACTAGTATGACGACTGAAGACTGGGCACTATGTCTAAGTGATGAGACAGTATGTACTGTAAAGATATACACTAGTATGAGGACTGAAGACTTGGCACTATGTCTAAGGGATGAGACAGTATCTACTGTAAAGATATACACTAGTATGAGGACTGAAGACTGGGCTGGGCACTATGTCTAAGTGAATGAGACAGTATGTACTGTAAAGATATACACTAGTATGACGACTGAAGACTGGGCACTATGTCTAAGTGAATGAGACAGTATGTACTGTAAAGATATACACTAGTATGACGACTGAAGACTGGGCTGGGCACTATGTCTAAGTGAATGAGACAGTGTGTACTGTAAAGATATACACTAGTATGAGGACTGAAGACTGGGCACTATGTCTAAGTGAATGAGACAGTATGTACTGTAAAGATATACACTAGTATGAGGACTGAAGACTGGGTATGTACTGTAAAGATATACACTAGTATGAGGACTGAAGACTGGGCACTATGTCTAGGTGAATGAGACAGTATGTACTGTAAAGATATACACTAGTATGAGGACTGAAGACTGGGTATGTACTGTAAAGATATACACTAGTATGATGACTGAAGACTGGGCACTATGTCTAGGTGAATGAGACAGTATGTACTGTAAAGATATACACTAGTATGAGGACTGAAGACTGGGTATGTACTGTAAAGATATACACTAGTATGATGACTGAAGACTGGGCACTATGTCTAGGTGAATGAGACAGTATGTACTGTAAAGATATACACTAGTATGAGGACTGAAGACTGGGTATGTACTGTAAAGATATACACTAGTATGATGACTGAAGACTGGGCACTATGTCTAGGTGAATGAGACAGTATGTACTGTAAAGATATACACTAGTATGAGGACTGAAGACTGGGTATGTACTGTAAAGATATACACTAGTATGATGACTGAAGACTGGGCACTATGTCTAGGTGAATGAGACAGTATGTACTGTAAAGATATACACTAGTATGAGGACTGAAGACTGGGTATGTACTGTAAAGATATACACTAGTATGATGACTGAAGACTGGGCACTATGTCTAAGTGAATGAGACAGTATGTACTGTAAAGATATACACTAGTATGAGGACTGAAGACTGGGCACTATGTCTAAGTGAATGAGACAGTATGTACTGTAAAGATATACACTAGTATGAGGACTGAAGACTGGGCTGGGCACTATGTCTAAGTGAATGAGACAGTATGTACTGTAAAGATATACACTAGTATGAGGACTGAAGACTGGGCACAATGTCTAAGTGAATGAGACAGTATGTACTGTAAAGATACACACTAGTATGACGACTGAAGTGTCAACATCTTTGCTCTCTGATTTGGTTTGTTCACCTTTGATCTCCTTGTCCTGCTCCTCTACCCGTTCACAGACTATCTGGGTCAGTCCCTCTATGATAGAGCTCATGATGCTGAAGTCTGCCACGTTGTACACATGAGTGTTGTCAGGCTCAGAAGCTATGGCCCTCAGCTCATTCTCATCAGCATTCTTTACACCTGCACACAGGGAGAGAGAGCACTAAGATCAAGATCAAGATTAAGATCTAGATTAAGACTAAGATTTAGATCCAGATTTAGATTTAGATCCAGATTTAGATTAAGATTTAGATCCAGATTTAGATCTAGATTAAGATTTAGATCAAGATTAAGATCTAGATTAAAATTTAGATCAAGATTTAAATCAAGATTAAGATTTAGATCAAGATTAAGATCAAGATTTAGATTAAGATTTAGATCCAGATTTAGATTAAGATCAAGATCAAGATTAAGATCAATATTAAGATCTAGATTAAGATTTAGATCAAGATTTAAATCAAGATTTAGATTAAGATCAAGATCTATCCATTTCCTTTTGTTTCCCTTAACATAGCACAAAGGACAAAAGTGTATCCAAATGTGTCACCATGTCCCTTTACCTCTAAAACAACATACATGGGACACTAACTGTGTCCTACCGACAGCATCAAGTCTCACAGCATGAATATAGTCCTACCAATGGCGAAGAGTTCGATGCCAGCGTCCCTCAGGCTCTGGGCAGGGGGGATCACGTCATCCTGGGACTTCCCATCTGTGATTAGGATACCGACTTTGGGTACGCCGCTCCTGGAGCCTGACTCGGGCTTGAAGCTGTTCTCCAGGATATAGGTCAGGGCCAGGCCTACAGAAATACACAGATACACTGAGTGGGCAAAACATTAGGAACAACTGCTCTTTCCATAACAGACTGACCAGGTAAATCCAGGTGAAAGCTATGATCCCTTATTGACGTCACTTTGTTAAATCCACTTCAATCAGTGATGATGAAGTGGAGGAGACGGGTTAAATAATGATTTTTAAGCCTTGAGACAATTGAGACATGGATTGTGTGCCATTCAAAGGGTGAACGGGCAAGACAAAATATTTAAATGCCTATGAATGGGGAGTGGTAGGTGCCAGGCACGTCAAGAACTTCAATGCTGCTGGGTTTTTCACACGCAACAGTTTCCTGTGTGTATCAAGAATGGTCCTCCACCAAAAGGACATTAAGGGCAACTTGACACAACTCTGGGAAGCATTGGAGTCAACATGGGCCATCATCCCTGTGGAACGCTTTAAACACCTTGTAGAGTCCATGTCCTGATGAACTGAGGCTGTTCTGAGGGCAAAAGGGGGTGCAACTCAATATTAGGAAGGTGTTCCTAATGTTTTGTACACTCGGTGTACCCAGACACACACAGATATATAAAGAGTTACACAGTTCAGTTACACAGACAGACAGCTAGACAGCTAGACAGCTAGACAGACAGCTAGACAGCTAGACAGCTAGACAGCTAGACAGCTAGACAGCTAGACAGCTAGACAGCTAGACAGCTAGACAGCTAGACAGCTAGACAGCTAGACAGCTAGACAGCTAGACAGACAGACAGACAGACAGACAGACAGACAGACAGACAGACAGACAGACAGACAGACAGACAGACAGACAGACAGACAGACAGACAGACAGACAGACAGACAGTTCCCTGATGATGGCTCCACTGGTTGATGCTTCTAAAAGTCATATACCCTTCCCTCACTAACTCTTGTTACCCTTAACAAAACACTTTATATTCATGCACAAATCTATAAACAGATTTCAATACGTGTGTGTAGATTGTGTATTAAGCATTGCTAAACATCCCCCTCTGGGCTAAATCTATTGTGACCTTTCCATAGCTGTCATTAGGGATGAAGTCAGGGGGAGCTGCTGGGGTAGTGTACCTGTCCATTAGGGATGAAGTCAGGGGGAGCTGCTGGTGTAGTGTACCTGTCAGTGTGTTGCCTCCCTTATAGGGCAGGTTCTTCACAGCATCCAGGACTGCATCTTTAGTGGCGAAGGCATTCAGATGCCACTCTATCCTGGGGTCCCCACTGTACTGGGCCAGACCTGGGGGGGAATACAGTACAATACAATAATATAGATTTCATTTTAGGATAAGGAGTACATAAGGGAATATACTTCACACCTGCATTTGACCAGGCTAATGAACCCTGTGACAGTACAGTACAGTAAGTCTATTGAACCCTGTGACAGTACAGTACAGTAAGACTATTGAACCCTGTGACAGTACAGTAAGGCTATTGAACCCTGTGACAGTACAGTACAGTAAGGCTATTGAACCCTGTGACAGTACAGTACAGTAAGGCTAATGAACCCTGTGACAGTACAGTAAGGCTAATGAACCCTGTGACAGTACAGTAAGGCTATTGAACCCTGTGACAGTACAGTAAGGCTAATGAACCCTGTGACAGTACAGTACAGTAAGGCTAATGAACCCTGTGACAGTACAGTAAGGCTAATGAACCCTGTGACAGTACAGTACAGTAAGGCTATTGAACCCTGTGACAGTACAGTACAGTAAGACTATTGAACCCTGTGACAGTACAGTAAGGCTATTGAACCCTGTGACAGTACAGTAAGGCTAATGAACCCTGTGACAGTACAGTACAGTAAGGCTAATGAACCCTGTGACAGTACAGTAAGGCTAATGAACCCTGTGACAGTACAGTACAGTAAGGCTATTGAACCCTGTGACAGTACAGTACAGTAAGACTATTGAACCCTGTGACAGTACAGTAAGGCTATTGAACCCTGTGACAGTACAGTACAGTAAGGCTAATGAACCCTGTGACAGTACAGTACAGTAAGGCTAATGAACCCTGTGACAGTACAGTACAGTAAGGCTATTGAACCCTGTGACAGTACAGTACAGTAAGACTATTGAACCCTGTGACAGTACAGTAAGGCTATTGAACCCTGTGACAGTACAGTAAGGTTATTGAACCCTGTGACAGTACAGTAAGGCTAATGAACCCTGTGACAGTACAGTACAGTAAGGCTATTGAACCCTGTGACAGTACAGTACAGTAAGGCTATTGAACCCTGTGACAGTACAGTAAGGCTATTGAACCCTGTGACAGTACAGTACAGTAAGGCTAATGAACCCTGTGACAGTACAGTACAGTAAGGCTAATGAACCCTGTGACAGTACAGTACAGTAAGGCTATTGAACCCTGTGACAGTACAGTACAGTAAGACTATTGAACCCTGTGACAGTACAGTAAGGCTATTGAACCCTGTGACAGTACAGTAAGGTTATTGAACCCTGTGACAGTACAGTAAGGCTATTGAACCCTGTGACAGTACAGTACAGTAAGGATATTGAACCCTGTGACAGTACAGTACAGTAAGACTATTGAACCCTGTGACAGTACAGTAAGGCTATTGAACCCTGTGACAGTACAGTACAGTAAGACTATGGAACCCTGTGACAGTACAGTAAGGTTATTGAACCCTGTGACAGTACAGTACAGTAAGGCTATTGAACCCTGTGACAGTACAGTACAGTAAGGTTATTGAACCCTGTGACAGTACAGTAAGGTTATTGAACCCTGTGACAGTACAGTAAGGCTATTGAACCCTGTGACAGTACAGTAAGGCTATTGAACCCTGTGACAGTACAGTACAGTAAGACTATGGAACCCTGTGACAGTACAGTACAGTAAGGCTATTGAACCCTGTGACAGTACAGTACAGTAAGGTTATTGAACCCTGTGACAGTACAGTAAGGTTATTGAACCCTGTGACAGTACAGTAAGGTTATTGAACCCTGTGACAGTACAGTAAGGCTATTGAACCCTGTGACAGTACAGTAAGGTTATTGAACCCTGTGACAGTACAGTAAGGTTATTGAACCCTGTGACAGTATAGTAAGGCTATTGAACCCTGTGACAGTACAGTAAGGCTATTGAACCCTGTGACAGTACAGTACAGTAAGGCTATTGAACCCTGTGACAGTACAGTACAGTAAGGCTATTGAACCCTGTGACAGTACAGTACAGTAAGGTTATTGAACCCTGTGACAGTACAGTAAGGCTATTGAACCCTGTGACAGTACAGTACAGTAAGGCTATTGAACCCTGTGACAGTACAGTAAGGCTATTGAACCCTGTGACAGTACAGTACAGTAAGGTTATTGAACCCTGTGACAGTACAGTAAGGCTATTGAACCCTGTGACAGTACAGTAAGGTTATTGAACCCTGTGACAGTACAGTACAGTAAGGCTATTGAACCCTGTGACAGTACAGTAAGGCTATTGAACCCTGTGACAGTACAGTACAGTAAGGTTATTGAACCCTGTGACAGTACAGTAAGGCTACTGAACCCTGTGACAGTACAGTAAGGCTATTGAACCCTGTGACAGTACAGTAAGGCTATTGAACCCTGTTACAGTACAGTAAGGCTATTGAACCCTGTGACAGTACAGTACAGTAAGGCTATTGAACCCTGTGACAGTACAGTACAGTAAGGCTATTGAACCCTGTGACAGTACAGTACAGTACGGTTATTGAACCCTGTGACAGTACAGTAAGGCTATTGAACCCTGTGACAGTACAGTAAGGCTATTGAACCCTGTGACAGTACAGTACAGTAAGGCTATTGAACCCTGTGACAGTACAGTACAGTAAGGCTATTGAACCCTGTGACAGTACAGTACAGTAAGGCTATTGAACCCTGTGACAGTACAGTACAGTAAGGCTATTGAACCCTGTAACAGTACAGTAAGGTTATTGAACCCTGTGGCAGTGCAGTAAGACTAATAACAGACAGTGATGCTACTGCTTACCTATCCTGGTCAATAACAGACAGTGATGCTACTGCTTACCTATCCTGGTCAATAACAGACAGTGATGCTACTGCTTACCTATCCTGGTCAATAATAGACAGTGATGCTACTGCTTACCTATCCTGGTCAATATCAGACAGTGATGCTACTGCTTACCTATTCTGGTCAATAACAGACAGTGATGCTACTGCTTACATATCCTGGTCAATATCAGACAGTGATGCTACTGCTTACCTATCCTGGTCAATAATAGACAGTGATGCTACTGCTTACCTATCCTGGTCAATATCAGACAGTGATGCTACTGCTTACCTATCCTGGTCAATAACAGACAGTGATGCTACTGCTTACCTATCCTGGTCAATAATAGACAGTGATGCTACTGCTTACCTATCCTGGTCAATATCAGACAGTGATGCTACTGCTTACCTATCCTGGTCAATATCAGACAGTGATGCTACTGCTTACCTATCCTGGTCAATAATAGACAGTGATGCTACTGCTTACCTATCCTGGTCAATAACAGACAGTGATGCTACTGCTTACCTATCCTGGTCAATAACAGACAGTGATGCTACTGCTTACCTATCCTGGTCAATAACAGACAGTGATGCTACTGCTTACCTATCCTGGTCAATATCAGACAGTGATGCTACTGCTTACCTATCCTGGTCAATAATAGACAGTGATGCTACTGCTTACCTATCCTGGTCAATAATAGACAGTGATGCTACTGCTTACCTATCCTGGTCAATAACAGACAGTGATGCTACTGCTTACCTAT
>NC_074670.1:805490-855490 GCF_029448725.1 Salvelinus fontinalis
GGGCCTAGTCATTAGAGTGGTGGGGCCTAGTCATTAGAGTGGTGGGGCCTAGTCATTAGAGTGGTGGGGCCTAGTCATTAGAGTGGTAGGGCCTAGTCATTAGAGTGGTGGGGCCTAGTCATTAGAGTGGTGGGGCCTAGTCATTAGAGTGGTGGGGCCTAGTCATTAGAGTGGTGGGGCCTAGTCATTAGAGTGGTGGGGCCTAGTCATTAGAGTGGTGGGGCCTATTCATTAGAGTGGTGGGGCCTAGTCATTAGAGTGGTGGGGCCTAGTCATTAGAGTGGTGGGGCCTAGTCATTAGAGTGGTGGGGCCTAGTCATTAGAGTGGTGGGGCTGAGGCACATAAGCTCCACCAAAAAAACAAAATACTAATATAAAGAAAACTGATGTAATATTTTTGCTGCCAGACAGAGAGAGAGAGACAGAGAGAGAAGGAGAGAGAGTGAGAGAGAGACAGAGAGACACAGAGAGAGAGAGACAGAGAGAGACAGAGAGAGACAGAGAGAGACAGAGAGAGACAGAGAGAGACAGAGAGAGACAGAGAGAGACAGAGAGATAGAGAGAGAGAGAGAAAGAGAGAGAGAGAGAGAGAGAGAGAGAGAGAGAGAGAGAGAGAGAGAGAGAGAGACAGAGACAGAGACAGAGACAGAGACAGAGAGAGAGAGACAGCGTGTGTGGCTGCCCAGAGAGGACAGGCTGTGCTCACTCTGCTCCAGGGGAGAGGTAGAGACAGAGGTGCATTTCCTACTACACTGTGACAAATACTCAGAACTAAGAGCATATTTCTTTCCCAAAATTATAACTCAATACAAAGAATTTGAAACTATAAAAGATGAAGAAAAAATCAAATATTTATTGGGTGAAAAGCCAAAATGTGCAGTTTTGGCAGCCAAATATGTGTCCTCCTGCCATGACCTGAGGGACAGCCAGTGAAAAATGCAAAATAATATTGATAATATTTCCCATTTAGCTTAGTTTTGTTTTGTCTTTCATACCAGGTCATATGTCTTCTCAAGTCATATTGACACTGGTCTACTACTGTTGTGTAAATTTATTGTTGTTCGGATTAATATTGTTGTTGTAGTTGTTGATAATGGTAATCCCATGTCCACTACTACTGTTATTATTGCTGTTGGTCCCACCATTTATTTATATATAAATATATATATATTTTGTATATATATACATATATATTTGATTTCTATTTTTCGATATGTATACTTTGACAATGTAAGTAATAACGAACTTACCATGTCAATAAAGTCAATTGAATTGAATTGAATTGAAAATTGACAGAGAGAGAGAGACAGACAGAAAGACAGAGAGAGAGAGAGAGAGACAGAGAGACAGACAGAAAGACAGAGAGAGAGAGAGAGACAGAGAGAGAGACAGAGAGAGAGAGAGAGACATAGAGACAGAGATCTGCCTATCCTCTTTAGATCATTTTAAAACAGCAGCTTTCTCCTTCATACCAGAACCACAGATGCTTTTCTGACCTGGCTGAATAAATACCACAGATACTGTGTTTGTGTGTGTATGTGTGTGTTTACGTGTGTGTGTTTGTGTGTGTATGTGTGTGTGTCTGTGCTTGCATGGGTTTGTGTTTGTTTCTGTTTGTGTGTGTTTACATGTGTGTTTACATGCGTGTGTTTGTGTGTGTGTGTGTGTGTCTGTGCTTGCGTGCGTGTGTGTTTGTTTCTGTTTGTGTGTGTGTGTGTGTGTGTATATGTCTGTGTGTGCGTACGTACTTGCGCGCGTGTGTGTTTGTGTGAGATACTCAGTGACATCAGCTCAGCAACAGGTCCCACTGCCAATCAATGCAGTGTCTGAAGAAAGGCCGTCTTTGTTAGGCAGAGAACACACACTTAATCGGCCAACTTAATCCAAACAAAATGCCTATATGACACTATGACATAGTCCAGACACTATGACATAGTCCAGACACTATGACATAGTCCAGACACTATGACATAGTCCAGACACTA
This sequence comes from Salvelinus fontinalis, assembly GCF_029448725.1. Lineage (NCBI taxonomy): Eukaryota > Metazoa > Chordata > Actinopteri > Salmoniformes > Salmonidae > Salvelinus > Salvelinus fontinalis. Next base: position 807,476 of record NC_074670.1, read on the forward strand.
TGACATAGTCCAGACACTATGACATAGTCCAGACACTATGACATAGTCCAGACAATATGACATAGTCCAGACACTATGACATAGTCCAGACACTATGACATAGTCCAGACACTTGACTTTCAGATCATGTCAGACGGTCAAGGAAAAATAACATATTTCTGTCCTTTAATGCTCTCTCTCTCTCTCTCTCTCTCTCTCTCTCTCTCTCTCTCTCTCTCTCTCTCTCTCTCTCTCTCTCTCTCTCTCTCTCTCTCTCCTCACTCTCTCTCTCTCTCTCTCTCTCTCTCTCTCTCTCTCTCTCTCTCTCTCTCTCTCTCTCTCTCTCTCTCTCTCTCTCTCTCTCTCTCTCTCTCTCTCTCTCTCTCTCTCTCTCTCTCTCTCTCTCTCTCTCTCTCTCTCTCTCTCTCTCATGGTATGGTGGTTGAGACAAACAGAAAAAATATATAACTGTGTGAAAATGATAATGAATCTGTCTGTGTTGGCGGCAGCTCTCACATGGAACACAAAGCCCTCTCACATCCTGATCCTGGCAGAGATTACACACAGACACAGACACCAATCTAGTCACTTCAGACTTTGCAATTTTTCGCTTGGTGACAAATGCCTGTGAGCCCAGTCCGTCAGTGTGAGGGGGCCTGAAGCCGCCCACGACCAGATTCCTGCTCTTTAGAGTCAGTTTAATTGAAAACAGACTGATTACTCTCTCTGTCTGTTTGTCTCTCTCTCTCTCTCTTTCTTACCCTCTCCTTCCATATCCATTTATCTCTCTCTTCTTTCTCTCTCTGTCTCTCTCTAATCATGCTTTTCCCAGGGTAAAAAAGACACTGACTGACGACCCTCCTCTCTTCTCCTCTCAGTTGAAAGTAGTTCTCAGTCTCTGCCCTCCTGGAAAACCCATCAACTGGTCTGTCTTGTAGCTCTACCCTGGCAATGCAATCCACCGTTTCTTCTTTCACTACGGATGTAGGGTCTTCATTTCAGACAGTTTGCTACAGCACGACCAGAATACAGGAACATTCTCAGCAACGAAAGAGGGATCAAATGAAGATCCTACTGTACATTTGTAGACGCTAAATGATTGTTAAACCCGGAGAATTCATCGATAGCACGTTTTCTCTGCGAGAGGAAGGACCCACTACCCGTTAATGTGTTTTAGGGCATTCCACTGTGAGGATGCGTCCCAAATGGAACCCTATTCCCTATGTAGTGCACTACTTTTGACCTGATCCCTATGGACCCTGTTCAAAAGTAGTGCACTATAAAGAGAATAGGGTGCCATTTGAGATGTAGTTTTTTCTTTCCCGACCACTTCATTTTATCAACAACGCTTTCTCCCAGACACACTAGAATGATTTATGGGTGACCTCCATTTAACTGTGGATCAGATCGACTATATTGTAATTTGTAACTGGGAGTCAGATGAATGACTCCCATCCAGAGGTCTGGGGTTGAGTTGGTTGGGAGTCAGATGAATGACTCCCATCCAGAGGTCTGAGGTTGAGTTGGTTGGGAGTCAGATGAATGACTCCCATCCAGAGGTCTGGGGTTGAGTTGGTTGGGAGTCAGATGAATGACTCCCATCCAGAGGTCTGGGGTTGAGTTGGTTGGGAGTCAGATGAATGACTCCCATCCAGAGGTCTGGGGTTGAGTTGGTTGGGAGTCAGATGAATGACTCCCATCCAGAGGTCTGGGGTTGAGTTGGTTGGGAGTCAGATGAATGACTCCCATCCAGAGGTCTGGGGTTGAGTTGGTTGGGAGTCAGATGAATGACTCCCATCCAGAGGTCTGGGGTTGAGTTGGTTGGGAGTCAGATGAATGACTCCCATCCAGAGGTCTGGGGTTGAGTTGGTTGGGAGTCAGATGAATGACTCCCATCCAGAGGTCTGGGGTTGAGTTGGTTGGGAGTCAGATGAATGACTCCCATCCAGAGGTCTGGGGTTGAGTTGGTTGGGAGTCAGATGAATGACTCCCATCCAGAGGTCTGGGGTTTGAGTTGGTTGGGAGTCAGATGAATGACTCCCATCCAGAGGTCTGGGGTTGAGTTGGTTGGGAGTCAGATTAATGACCTGGGACAGTTCTGCCATCTCACCCACCATTTCCAGCTTGTCGTTCATTATGAACAAAAATACAGTTGGCATTTGTTATTTTTCCACTCCAGCGAGCACGCAGACACAGACACAGACCCAGAACCACACACAGACCAGACCCAGACACAGACCCATACACAGACCCATACACAGACCCAGACACAGACCCAGACACAGACACAGACACAGACACAGACCCAGACACAGACACAGACACAGACACAGACACAGACACAGACACAGACACAGACACAGACACAGACACAGACACAGACACAGACCCAGACACAGACACAGACACAGACACAGACACAGACACAGACACAGACACAGACACAGACCCAGAAACAGACCCAGACCAGACCCAGACCCATACACAGACCCAGACCCAGAAACAGACACAGACACAGACACAGACACAGACACAGACACAGACCCAGAAACACACACAGACCAGACCCAGACACAGACCAGACACAGACCAGACCCAGACCCATACACAGACCCAGACCCAGACCCAGAAACAGACCCAGACACAGACACAGACCCAGAAACAGACACAGACCAGACCCATACACAGACCCAGACCCAGAAACAGACACAGACACAGACACAGACACAGACACAGACACTGTTTCTGTATCACTAGCCACTTTAAACAATGCCACTTAATATAATGTTTACATATCCTACATTACTCATCTCATATGTATATGTATATACTGTACTCTATATCATCTACTGTATCTTGCCATCTTTATGTAATATATGTATCACTAGCCACTTTAAACTATGCCAGTTATGTTTACATACCCTACATTACTCATCTCATATGTATATACCGTACTCTATACCATCTACTGCATCTTGCCTATGCCGTTCTGTACCATCACTCATTCATATATCTCTATGTACATATTCTTTATCCCTTTACACTTGTGTGTATAAGGTAGTAGTTGTGGAATTGTTAGGTTAGATTACTTGTTGGTTATTACTGCATTGTCGGAACTAGAAGCACAAGCATTTCGCTACACTCACATTAACATCTGCTAACCATGTGCATGTGACAAAAAATGTAATTAAAATAAATAAAATTTGATTTGATTTGATATGAGACACAGACACAGACCCAGACACAGACCCAGACACAGACCCAGACACAGACCCAGACACAGACATGGGCACAGACACAGACACAGACACAGACACAGACACAGACACAGACAAGTAAGCAGAAAGGCGGAGGAAGAGATTTAGACATATACAGTTGAAGTCAGAAGTTTAAATACACCTTAGCCAAATACATTTAATTTCAGTTTTTCACAATTCCTGACATTTAATCCTAGTAAGAATTCCCTGTCTTAGGTCAGTTAGGATCACCACTTTATTTTAAGAATGTGAAATGTCAGAATAATAGTTGAGAGAATTATTTATTTCAGCTTTTATTTCTTTCATCACATTCCCAGTGGGTCAGAAGTTTACATACACTCAATTAGTATTTGGTAGCATTGCCTTAAAATGGTTTAACTTGGGTCAAATTTTTGGGTAGCATTCCACAAGCTTCCCACAATAAGTTGGGTGAATTTTGTCCCATTCCTCCTGACAGAGCTGGTGTAACTGAGTCAGGTTTGTAGGCCTCCTTGCTCACACAAGCTTTTTCAGTTCTGCCCACAAATGTTCTATAGGATTGAGGTCAGGGCTTTGTGATGGCCACTCCAATACCTTGACTTTGTTGTCCTTAAGCAATTTTGCCACAACTTTGGAAGTATGCTTGGGGTCATTGTCCATTTGGAAGACCCATTTGCGACCAAGCTTTAACTTCCTGACTGATGTCTTGAGATGTTGCTTCAATATATCCACATAATTTTCCATCCTCATGATGACATCTATTTTGTGAAGTGCACCAGTCCCTCCTGCAGCAAAGCCCCCCCCCCCCCCCACAACATGATGCTGCCACCCCCGTGCTTCATGGTTGGGATGGTGTTCTTCGGCTTGCAAGCCTCCCCCTTTTTCCTCCAAACATAACGATGGTCATTATGGCCAAACAGTTCTATTTTTGTTTCATCAGACCAGAGGACATTTCTCCAAAAAGTACGATCTTTGTCCCCATGTGCAGTTGCAAACCATAGTCTGGCTTTTTTTAAGGCAGTTTTGGAGCAGTGGCTTCTTCCTTGCTGAGCGGCCTTTCAGGTTATGTCGATATAGGACTCGTTTTACTGTGGATATAGATACTTTTGTACCTGTTTCCTCCAGCATCTTCACAAGGTCCTTTCCTGTTGTTCTGGGATTGATTTGCATTTTTCGCACCAAAGTACATTCATCTCTAGGAGACAGAACCCGTCTCCTTCCTGAGCGGTATGATGGCTGCGTGGTCCCATGGCGTTTATACTTGCGTACTATTGTTTGTACAGATGAACGTGGTACCTTCAGGCATTTGGAAATTGTTCCCAAGGATGAACCAGACTTGTGGAGGTCTACAATTTTTACATTTTTTTTTTCTTTTTCTGAGGTCTTGGCTGATTTCTTTTGATTTTCCCATTTATGTCAAGCAAAGTGGCACTGAGTTTAAAGGTAGGCCTTGAAATACATCCACAGGTACACCTCCAATTGACTCAAATTAAGCCTATCAGAAGCTTCGAAAGCCATCACATCATTTTCTAGAATTTTCCAAGCTGTTTAAAGGCACAGTCAACTTAGTGTATGTAAACTTCTGACCCACTGGATTTGGGATACAGTGAATTATAAGTGAAATAATCTGTCTGTAAACAATTGTTGTGTCATGCACAAAGTAGATGTCCTAACCGACTTGCCAAAACTATAGTCGGTTAACAAGACATTTGTGGAGTGGTTGAAAAACTAGTTTTAATGACTCTGTATGTAAACTTCCGACTTCAACTGTACATGGACTGAATAGACACCCTGAATAGTCCCACACACACACACACGCACACGCACACGCGCACACACACACACACACACACACACACACACACACACACACACACACACACTTCAAATGCATCGTTTGCACTTCTACAGTTACAGAGCTAAATCTCCTCATTCTGTGGCTCCAGTGTAACGCCATACAAAGCTAGTTAACACCCCACAGTAAGGTGTGGTAAAGGATTGCTGGTTGAGGGGGAAACTCAGTTCTCAGTCAATACATGTCCTACTTAAATATTTACAGAGTGAAGTAGCAGGAACCTGATATATGTTAGAAATATGTTGTTGTTTTTTTATTGATTGCCCAGATGCCGAAACACTAAAACCCCCGTTCAACCGAAAATTTATTTGGCCACTTTTGAAGTGTGTTTACATTAGATTTAAAAAATTCAATGTTTCTATTCATCATACAAACCTTCCAGATAGATAAAGCAGGGGAAAACAAAACACCAAACTGAACAGGAGAAAACGTGTCCAATATTAGAAGAGATCGGGAGCCACCTTTAACTGTCATTTCCTGTCATCAGTAATCAGAGTTTCTGCTCTGTATTCATTCAACGGTTTGGTTTAGAACACTTGAGACAGGGAGGCTTAACAGAAGGAGAGGAAATGAAGAGGGGAAGGAGAAAGGGTGGGGGGGGGTCTCAATCTAAATGATGATTCTACTTGACCTCTGTGTTAATGAGTCCTTGTACACAGAACGGCAAGAAAACAACCATCACGAAAAATCTGCCCAAAATCAAGCCTGCACCCTCACCTTCACCCGGCCTCCATGGGAGGCATCTCAAATGGTGCCCTGTTCTCTGTATAGGGGCATTATAGTGCCCTGTTCTCTGTATAGTGCATTATAGTGCCCTGTTCTCTGTATAGGGGCATTATGGTGCCCTGTTCTCTGTATAGCGGCATTATGGTGCCCTGTTCTCTGTATAGGGGCCTAATGGGCCCTGGTCAAAATGAGTGCAGTGTGCAGGGGACTAGGGTTCTATTTGGGATGCAGCCCATTCCTCATCATGGACAGATGAAGGCATTTTATGAGGATCCCAATTAGCTGTTGAGAAAGCAGCAGCTACTCTTCCTGGGTTCCACACAGAACATGACACATGACATAATACAGAACATTAACAGACAAGAACAGAACTACATACATTTAAAATGTCACAGCCTACTTATCAATAGATACACACAACATATCTAGGTCAGGGTTCTCCAATCTGATGAAACACAACATATCTAGGTCAGGGTTCTCCAACCTGATGAAACACAACATATCTAGGTCAGGGTTCTCCAACCTAATGAAACAAAACATATCTAGGTCAGGGTTCTCCAACCTGATGAAACAACATATCTAGGTCAGGGTTCTCCAACCTGATGAAACACAACATATCTAGGTCAGGGTTCTCCAACCTGATGAAACACAACATATCTAGGTCAGGGTTCTCCAACCTGATGAAACACAACATATCTAGGTCAGGGTTCTCCAACCTGATGAAACACAACATATCTAGGTCAGGGTTCTCCAACCTGATGAAACACAACATATCTAGGTCAGGGTTCTCCAACCTGATGAAACACAACATATCTAGGTCAGGGTTCTCCAACCTGATGAAACACAACATATCTAGGTCAGGGTTCTCCAACCTGATGAAACACAACATATCTAGGTCAGGGTTCTCCAACCTGATGAAACACAACATATCTAGGTCATGGTTCTCCAACCTGATGAAACAACATATCTAGGTCAGGGTTCTCCAACCTGATGAAACACAACATATCTAGGTCAGGGTTCTCCAACCTGATGAAACACAACATATCTAGGTCAGGGTTCTCCAACCTGATGAAACACAACATATCTAGGTCAGGGTTCTCCAACCTGATGAAACACAACATATCTAGGTCAGGGTTCTCCAACCTGATGAAACACAACATATCTAGGTCAGGGTTCTCCAACCTGATGAAACACAACATATCTAGGTCAGGGTTCTCCAACCTGATGAAACACAACATATCTAGGTCAGGGTTCTCCAATCTGATGAAACACAACATATCTAGGTCAGGGTTCTCCAACCTGATGAAACACAACATATCTAGGTCAGTGTTCTCCAACCTGATGAAACACAACATATCTAGGTCAGGGTTCTCCAACCTGATGAACCACAACATATCTAGGTCAGGGTTCTCCAACCTGATGAAACACAACATATCTAGGTCAGGGTTCTCCAACCTGATGAAACACAACATATCTAGGTCAGGGTTCTCCAACCTGATGAAACACAACATATCTAGGTCAGGGTTCTCAAACCTGATGAAACACAACATATCTAGGTCAGGGTTCTCCAACCTGATGAAACACAACATATCTAGGTCAGGGTTCTCCAACCTGATGAAACACAACATATCTAGGTCAGGGTTCTCCAACCTGATGAAACACAACATATCTAGGTCAGGGTTCTCCAACCTGATGAAACACAACATATCTAGGTCAGGGTTCTCCAACCTGATGAAACACAACATATCTAGGTCAGGGTTCTCCAACCTGATGAAACACAACATATCTAGGTCAGGGTTCTCCAACCTGATGAAACACAACATATCTAGGTCAGGGTTCTCCAACCTGATGAAACACAACATATCTAGGTCAGGGTTCTCCAACCTGATGAAACACAACATATCTAGGTCAGGGTTCTCCAACCTGATGAAACACAACATATCTAGGTCAGGGTTCTCCAACCTGATGAAACACAACATATCTAGGTCAGGGTTCTCCAACCTGATGAAACACAACATATCTAGGTCAGGGTTCTCCAACCTGATGAAACACAACATATCTAGGTCAGGGTTCTCCAACCTGATGAAACACAACATATCTAGGTCAGGGTTCTCCAATCTGATGAAACACAACATATCTAGGTCAGGGTTCTCCAACCTGATGAAACACAACATATCTAGGTCAGGGTTCTCCAACCTGATGAAACACAACATATCTAGGTCAGGGTTCTCCAACCTGATGAAACAACATATCTAGGTCAGGGTTCTCCAACCTGATGAAACACAACATATCTAGGTCAGGGTTCTCCAACCTGATGAAACACAACATATCTAGGTCAGGGTTCTCCAACCTGATGAACCACAACATAACTAGGTCAGGGTTCTCCAATCTGATGAAACAACATATCTAGGTCAGGGTTCTCCAACCTGATGAAACACAACATATCTAGGTCAGGGTTCTCCAACCTGATGAAACAACATATCTAGGTCAGGGTTCTCCAACCTGATGAAACACAACATATCTAGGTCAGGGTTCTCCAACCTGATGAAACACAACATATCTAAGTCAGGGTTCTCCAACCTGATGAAACACAACATATCTAGGTCAGGGTTCTCCAACCTGATGAAACACAACATAACTAGGTCAGGGTTCTCCAATCTGATGAAACAACATATCTAGGTCAGGGTTCTCCAACCTTTTCTATCATGAGAACTACTGTTCTGATGTGATGAATGATGAAACGTGGCGTGTTACTGATACATTTTTCCTTGGCTTTAAAATAAGCACTCTCTTTGTGTTTTCTCCAGAATTCTGTTTTCTTGGTTTTATTTGCTCCTGGTTTTGGATTTCTTTAAGTTTTTCACTCTCATAGTTACATGTATTTATGGAGAAACAGTGAAATGGAATGTTCTGATTCCATGTCAATGTTCTGATTCCATGTCAATGTTCTGATTCCACGTCAATGTTCTGATTCCACGTCAATGTTCTGATTCCACGTCAATGTTCTGACTCCACGTCAATGTTCTGACGCCACGTCAATGTTCTGACGCCACGTCAATGTTCTGACGCCACGTCAATGTTCTGACGCCACGTCAATGTTCTGACTCCACGTCAATGTTCTGACTCCACGTCAATGTTCTGACTCCACGTCAATGTTCTGACTCCACGTCAATGTTCTGACTCCACGTCAATGTTCTGACTCCACGTCAATGTTCTGACTCCACGTCAATGTTCTGACTCCACGTCAATGTTCTGACTCCACGTCATGTTCTGACTCCACGTCATGTTCTGACTCCACGTCAATGTTCTGGTTCAACGGCAATGAACATTTGAGGATCTGAGGACCCATACCAAATCTTTTCAGTCTCCTGTGGGGGAATAGGTTTTGTCGTGTCCTCTTCACGACGGTCTTGGTGTGCTTGGACCATTCTTGTTTGTTGGTGATGTGGACGCCAAGGAACTTGAAGCTCTCAACCTGTTCCACTATAGCCCCGTCGATGAGAATGAGGGCGTGCTCGGTCCTCCTATTCCTAGCCTCATCAGACTCCTCTCTCTCTGTAGCCTCATCAGACTCCTCTCTCTCTCTGTAGCCTCATCAGACTCCTCTCTCTCTCTGTAGCCTCATCAGACTCCTCTCTCTCTCTGTAGCCTCATCAGCCTCATCAGTCCCATCATAGATATAGTGTTCCTGTCACGTTGCTATGGTCTGCGTCCTACCTTATTCCCTTTGTAATGCACTACCCACGGCCAGGGTCCGAGCTAACCCTGAGCTGGGATGTGGTTAGCTCTCAGAAGGCTGGTTAAACCCTGAGCTGGGCTGTGGTTAGCTGATAGAAGGCTGGTTAAACCCTGAGCTGGGATGTGGTTAGCTGATAGAAGGCTGGTTAAACCCTGAGCTGGGATGTGGTTAGCTGATAGAAGGCTGGTTAAACCCTGAGCTGGGATGTGGTTAGCTAACAGAAGGCTGGTTAAACCCTGAGCTGGGATGTGGTTAGCTCTCAGAAGGCTGGTTAAACCCTGAGCTGGGATGTGGTTAGCTCTCAGAAGGCTGGTTAAACCCTGAGCTGGGATGTGGTTAGCTCTCAGAAGGCTGGTTAAACCCTGAGCTGGGATGTGGTTAGCTCTCAGAAGGCTGGTTAAACCCTGAGCTGGGATGTGGTTAGCTGATAGAAGGCTGGTTAAACCCTGAGCTGGGATCTGGTTAGCTGATAGAAGGCTGGTTAAACCCTGATCTGGGATGTGGTTAGCTCTCAGAGATAATTCATGATCAGGGAGAGACTAAATAAATGATCATGTTAGAAATGAACTGGTCTATAAATATCAGAACCTCTACTGGTTTCTCTGTCCTCCCCACACACAGTGCTACTGATGGATGTGGAGAAGAAACCATAGCCCTCTATCTCAACTGTCAACAATCCAACAATGTGTGTGTGTGTGTGTGTGTGTGTGTGTGTGTGTGTGTGTGTGTGTGTGTGTGTGTGTGTGTGTGTGTGTGTGTGTGTGTGTGTGTGTGTGTGTGTGTGTGTGTGTGTGTGTGTGTGTGTGTGTGTGTGTGTGTGTGTGTGTGTGTGTGTGTGTGTGTGTGTGTGTGTCGCTGGAGGTGTCTGGAGTTTCAGGAAAGAGGTCATTATGGAGTCATCTATTAGATCTCTATGTTCTCATTAATGGATGGAGTCATTTGTTTTTGGAGGCCCTAAACACTTAGTTAGCTCCACAGCTGTATAACTACAATCCATAAGGGTTATAAGAGTTTACACATGATAGATATTGGGTTCCTGTTTCATTCACAGTGGAACAATATTAGCTCGGTCCATCAGAAGTGATTTGTTGGATGTTGGAGAAGCTACATCCGGGTGGGTATTTAATTCAATATGTCAATGGAGAAAACTTTCGCTGCTAAAAACTAGATTACCACATGATTTCTGTCATTCAGGTTGCAACAGACAACCAGAACAGGGAGTAACTTCACCTCTCGTCCAAATCAATCAATATGTTATAAGGGCTTGAGAGTCACGCCCTGACCTTAGAGAGCTTTTTATGTCTCTATTTTGGGTTTGGAAGTTGTCTTTGTTTGTGGCACTATTGCCCTGAAGCTTCACGGTCTTTTTGTATGGTTTGTTGTTTTGTTGGCGTCATTTCTATAATAAACGGATAATGTACGCTCACCACGCTGCGCTTTGGTCCACTTCTTTTGACGGCCGTGACATTGTGATTTACAGTTCTGCATCTGTTTGTTACAAGACTCAAAATCACAATCATTTTAAAGTGGATTCAATTTGCTGAAAGAAAATGCAATCAATGACCAGAATAACAGCTTCCCAGCTTCCATTTGGTTTGTAGTCACCCCTCAGAGCTTCCCTCGAGGCAACAATCCTTACTACTGCAGTGATCACATCACTGGTATCCCAATCCCACATTTGGTTTGTAGTCACCCCTCAGAGCTTCCCTCGAGGCAACAATCCTTACTACTGCAGTGATCACATCACTGGTATCCCAATCCCACAGGCTCGCCCTGGAGTCATAGTTTCACACACACACACACACACACACACACACACACACACACACACACACACACACACACACACACACACACACACACACACACACACACACACACACACAATCAAACATTAACCAGGTCCGGCAGCTCCCCCAAAAACTGATCCTGAACCAATGACCCAGTCAATTTCTAACAAAAACAATAACAGTCTCTCCCCCTTTTGTCTGCCTCCTTCCCTCCCTCCCTCCTACCTCAAATAACTCTGCAACGACTATCAACAAAAGTGAGGACAAATAGACAGTATTTTGAATAGTTATTCAGTAAGATGTCTCTCTGATGTGGTGTCAAAGAAACACAAAGCACAATGTGTGCAATCAAAATGTCCCCCGCTTCCCTTTATAGGATCCCCACAGCCTCAGGTCAAAATGTCCCCCGCTTCCCTTTATAGGGTCCCCACAGGCTCTGGTCAAAATGGCCCCCGCTTCCCTTTATAGGGTCCCCACAGGCTCTGGTCAAAATGGCACCCGCTTCTCTTTATAGGGTCCCCACAGGCTCTGGTCAAAATGGCCCCCGCTTCCCTTTATAGGGTCCCCACAGGATCTGGTCAAAATGGCCCCCGCTTCCCTTTATAGGGTCCCCACAGGCTCTGGTCAAAATGGCACCCGCTTCCCTTTATAGGGTCCCCACAGGCTCTGGTCAAAATGGCCCCCGCTTCCCTTTATAGGGTCCCCACAGGATCTGGTCAAAATGGCCCCCGCTTCCCTTTATAGGATCCCCACAGGCTCTGGTCAAAATGGCCCCCGCTTCCCTTTATAGGGTCCCCACAGGATCTGGTCAAAATGGCCCTCGCTTCCCTTTATAGGGTCCCCACAGGCTCTGGTCAAAATGGCCCCCGCTTCCCTTTATAGGGTCCCCACAGGATCTGGTCAAAATGGCCCTCGCTTCCCTTTATAGGATCCCCACAGGCTCTGGTCAAAATGGCCCCCGCTTCCCTTTATAGGGTCCCCACAGGCTCTGGTCAAAATGGCCCCCGCTTCCCTTTATAGGGTCCCCACAGGCTCTGGTCAAAATGGCCCCCGCTTCCCTTTATAGGGTCCCCACAGGCTCTGGTCAAAATGGCCCCCGCTTCCCTTTATAGGGTCCCCACAGGCTCTGGTCAAAATGGCCCCCGCTTCCCTTTATAGGGTCCCCACAGGCTCTGGTCAAAATGGCCCCCGCTTCCCTTTATAGGGTCCCCACAGGCTCTGGTCAAAATGGCCCCCGCTTGCCTTTATAGGGTCCCCACAGGCTCTGGTCAAAATGGCCCCCGCTTCCCTTTATAGGGTCCCCACAGGCTCTGGTCAAAATGGCCCCCGCTTCCCTTTATAGGGTCCCCACAGGCTCTGGTCAAAATGGCCCCCGCTTCCCTTTATAGGGTCCCCACAGGCTCTGGTCAAAATGGCACCCGCTTCTCTTTATAGGGTCCCCACAGGCTCTGGTCAAAATGGCCCCCGCTTCCCTTTATAGGGTCCCCACAGGATCTGGTCAAAATGGCCCCCGCTTCCCTTTATAGGGTCCCCACAGGCTCTGGTCAAAATGGCACCCGCTTCCCTTTATAGGGTCCCCACAGGCTCTGGTCAAAATGGCCCCCGCTTCCCTTTATAGGGTCCCCACAGGATCTGGTCAAAATGGCCCCCGCTTCCCTTTATAGGATCCCCACAGGCTCTGGTCAAAATGGCCCCCGCTTCCCTTTATAGGGTCCCCACAGGATCTGGTCAAAATGGCCCTCGCTTCCCTTTATAGGGTCCCCACAGGCTCTGGTCAAAATGGCCCCCGCTTCCCTTTATAGGGTCCCCACAGGATCTGGTCAAAATGGCCCTCGCTTCCCTTTATAGGATCCCCACAGGCTCTGGTCAAAATGGCCCCCGCTTCCCTTTATAGGGTCCCCACAGGCTCTGGTCAAAATGGCCCCCGCTTCCCTTTATAGGGTCCCCACAGGCTCTGGTCAAAATGGCCCCCGCTTCCCTTTATAGGGTCCCCACAGGCTCTGGTCAAAATGGCCCCCGCTTCCCTTTATAGGGTCCCCACAGGCTCTGGTCAAAATGGCCCCCGCTTCCCTTTATAGGGTCCCCACAGGCTCTGGTCAAAATGGCCCCCGCTTCCCTTTATAGGGTCCCCACAGGCTCTGGTCAAAATGGCCCCCGCTTCCCTTTATAGGGTCCCCACAGGCTCTGGTCAAAATGGCCCCCGCTTCCCTTTATAGGGTCCCCACAGCCTCTGGTCAAAATGGCCCCCGCTTCCCTTTATAGGGTCCCCACAGGCTCTGGTCAAAATGGCCCCCGCTTCCCTTTATAGGGTCCCCACAGGCTCTGGTCAAAATGGCACCCGCTTCCCTTCATAGGGTCCCCACAGGCTCTGGTCAAAATGGCCCCCGCTTCCCTTTATAGGGTCCCCACAGGCTCTGGTCAAAATGGCCCCCGCTTCCCTTTATAGGGTCCCCACAGCCTCTGGTCAAAATGGCCCCCGCTTTCCTTTATAGGATCCCCACAGGCTCTGGTCAAAAGTAGTGCACTATATAGGGAATAGAGTCCCCAAGGGGCTCTGGTCAAAAGTAGTGCACTACATAGGGAATAGGGTCCCCCATAGGGCTCTGGTCAAAAGTAGTGCACTACATAGTGAATAGGGTCCCCATAGGGCTCTGGTCAAAAGTAATGCACTATATAGGAAAGACCTTTCTGATACTCCCTGGGTGGCTGCCATTGTGCAGTAGCAAGTTTTGTTCAGATGAAAAAGAGAGGAAAATAGTAGATATGGCAGTATATCTCTGTTACAACAATGTGTAATATATATGGCATTATAACTCTGTTACAACAATGTGTAATATATATGGCATTATAACTCTGTTACAACAATGTGTAATATATATGGCAGTATAACTCTATTACAACAATGTGTAATATATATGGCATTATAACTCTGTTACAACAATGTGTAATATATATGGCATTATAACTCTGTTACAACAATGTGTAATATATATGGCAGTATAACTCTGGTACAACAATGCTTAATATATATGGCAGTATAACTCTGGTACAACAATGCTTAATATATATGGCAGTATAACTCTGGTACAACAATGCTTAATATATATGGCATTATAACTCTGTTACAACAATGTGTAATATATATGGCAGTATAACTCTGGTACAACAATGCTTAATATATATGGCATTATAACTCTGTTACAACAATGTGTAATATATATGGCAGTATAACTCTATTACAACAATGTGTAATATATATGGCAGTATAACTCTGTTACATTAATGTGTAATGAAATAGCACAGCTACATCAACAACATGTTGTAACTGATAAAGCTATTTCAGTACTGGGTATAGACTGTAGATCCGGGACCGGTGACTTGTGGTTGTGTTGATCATATGGTGTTAGTGATTACAGTGTGGAGAGCTGCCAACCCTCTGACTTCATCTGCACTGAAACTAAACTCACAACACTCTGTTGTTCAATCAGATGGAGATTAAGAGGGAATTGCAAGACTTCTGTTCCCACAGGGATGAAATGAAATCTCGAACAAACACTTGAATCTGAATGTCAGTGTAGGAAGTAGGAAGTAGGAAGTAGGAAGTACTGGTAAAAGTGTTGTACCGCAGCTATAATTTAACACATGACTCACAGCCTTGGTAACGAGCTATAGAGGTTCCAGTACATTTCTATATTATTCCATTCCAACCTCAGGGATAAAGTGTACAACCCTCTCATGTATAACCACAGTGATGACAAACCAATCCTAATACATTCAGATCAGCATCAGTCATGTGTAATCTGACACCACAGTGATGACAAACCAATCCTAATACATTCAGATCAGCATCAGTCATGTGTAATCTGACACCACAGTGATGACAAACCAATCCTAATACATTCAGAACATCCCCAGTCATGTGTAATCTGACACCACAGTGATGACAAACCAATCCTAATACATTCAGATCAGCATCAGTCATGTGTAATCTGACACCACAGTGATGACAAACCAATCCTAATACATTCAGAACATCACCAGTCATGTGTAATCTGACACCACAGTGATGACAAACCAATCCTAATACATTCAGATCAGCATCAGTCATGTGTAATCTGACACCACAGTGACCAGACACCCATCTAATGTGAATGGAGCTACATGATTACCTTTCTGTGGTGTAAATCCCACATTATTATTCAATGTCTATATCAGCCAGCAGGCCAGCCAGGCCAGGACTATCTGTGGGTGAAGGGACAAGGCAGTGTCCTCTTCCTGGTCGGATTAGATGCAATGTCACCCAGGAGAACTCTATGGCTCCGATCCAAATGGCTCCCTTTTCATTTTGCAGTGCACTATTTCTGATCAGGGCCGATAGGGATCTGGTCAAAAGTAGTGCACTATATAGGGAATAGGGTGCATTTGGGATGCAAGTAATCTCTATACAGTCTCTCTGACGAGCAGCCATATCTCTCTATCAGCTCAGCCTTTCCTGTGACTGAGGAACAGACACCTCTCTCTATCAGCTCCAGCCTTTCCTGTGACTGAGGAACAGACACCTCTCTCTATCAGCTCCAGCCTTTCCTCTGACTGAGGAACAGCCACCTCTCTATCAGCTCAGCCTTTCCTCTGACTGAGGAACAGACACCTCTATCAGCTCCAGCCTTTCCTCTGACTGAGGAACAGCCATCTCTCTCTATCAGCTCAGCCTTTCCTCTGACTGAGGAACAGCCACCTCTCTATCAGCTCAGCCTTTCCTCTGACTGAGGAACAGACACATCTCTCTATCAGCTCCAGCCTTTCCTGTGACTGAGGAACAGACACATCTCTCTATCAGCTCAGCCTTTCCTCTGACTGAGGAACAGACACCTCTCTCTATCAGCTCCAGCCTTTCCTCTGACTGAGGAACAGACACCTCTCTCTATCAGCTCCAGCCTTTCCTCTCTGTCTGTGTCTGTGTCTGTGTCTGTGTCTGTGTCTGTGTCTGTGTGTGTGCGTGTGTGCGTGTGTGCGTGTGTGCGTGTGTGCGTGTGGACGTTTTGTTAGTCCCCACAAGGTCAAATGCTATTTCTAGGGGGTTTAGGGTTAAGGTTAGAATTAGTGTTAGGGTTAGAATTAAGTTAAATATTAAGGTTAGGAGCTAGGGTTAGTTGTAGGGTTAGGGTTAGGAGCTAGGGTTAGGATAAAGTTTAGGTTTTTGGGTTAGGGTTAAGGTCAGGGTTAGGGAAAATAGGATTTTGAATGGGACTGAATTATATGTCCCCACAAGGTTAGCTGTACAAGACTGTGTGTGTGTGTGTGTGTGTGTGTGTGTGTGCGTGTGCGTGTGCGTGTGCGTGTGCGTGTGCGTGTGCGTGTGCGTGTGCGCGTGCGTGTGCGTGTGCGTGTGCGCGTGTGCGTGTGTGCGTGTGCGTGCGCGTGTGAGCCTGCCCAGAGCAGTTTAAACTAGCTCTGAGCCTGGGGTCTCAAATCAATTGCTTTGGAGATGTTAGGATAGGCTGTTACACCTCTCTCTCTTCCATCGATCATCTATCTACCCTCTCAGATAATCATCCTTCTTCCTGTCTGTCTTCACAGACACACAACAACAAGTCCTGAGTCATGTCATTGCTGAGCAGTGTGAAATCAAAGTGACTGGGTCCTATTTGATATCTTGTAGAGATGTACACCTAGACCTGCTCTCTGTCAATAATATACATCTCTCCGTCTGAACAGAGGAACGCACAGTAAACAACTCACCATCAACCTTAGCTAATGATCCTATTTGATGCACAGTTGAGAAGCATATCTACCGGCCGCGGTGGAAAATAATCAAGCGCACCTTCAGAGGCTTTATTTCCCCCATTGGAGAGTTTAGATATGATTCATGTCCTTCTGATGTGGTTTCTATCAGGCGTTCAGTTTGGCCACCGTCCCAGGGGACACGTCAAAGGGAAGAGAATGTCCCCGTCCCAGGGGACACGTCAAAGGGAAGAGAATGTCCCCGTCCCAGGGGACACGTCAAAGGGAAGAGAATGTCCCCGTCCCAGGGGACACGTCAAAGGGAAGAGAATGTCCCCGTCCCAGGGGACACGTCAAAGGGAAGAGAATGTCCCCGTCCCAGGGGACACGTCAAAGGGAAGAGAATGTCCCCGTCCCAGGGGACACGTCAAAGGGAAGAGAATGTCCCCGTCCCAGGGGACACGTCAAAGGGAAGAGAATGTCCCCGTCCCAGGGGACACGTCAAAGGGAAGAGAATGTCCCCGTACCAGGGGACACGTCAAAGGGAAGAGAATGTCCCCGTCCCAGGGGAGACGTCAAAGGGAAGAGAATGTCCCCGTACCAGGGGACACGTCAAAGGGAAGAGAATGTCCCCGTCCCAGGGGAGACGTCAAAGGGAAGAGAATGTCCCCGTCCCAGGGGAGACGTCAAAGGGAAGAGAATGTCCCCGTCCCAAATGGCACCCTGTTCCTTTTATAGGATCTAGTGGTGGAGTCATCAGCCAATAGTACCAGTCAGACTCACTGTTGGGATCTAGTGGTGGAGTCATCAGCCAACAGGCCAGTCCAACTCACTGTTGGGATCTAGTGGTGGAGTCATCAGCCAACAGCCCAGTCCAACTCACTGTTGTAGGCAGGACAGAACAGAAAATCTGGACCTGAAGCCAGTTCCACTGCTGATGTTAACTCTTCCCCTCTAATCAAGGCCTGATTTAGACCTGGGACAGCCAGTTCCACTGCTGATGTTAACTCTTCCCCTCTAATCAGGGCCTGATTTAGACCTGGGACAGCCAGTTCCACTGCTGATGTTAACTCTTCCCCTCTAATCAGGGCCTGATTTAGACCTGGGACAGCCAGTTCCACTGCTGATGTTAACTCTTCCCCTCTAATCAGGGCCTGATTTAGACCTGGGACAGCCAGTTCCACTGCTGATGTAAACCCTTCCCCTCTAATCAGGGCCTGATTTAGACCTGGGACAGCCAGTTCCACTGCTGATGTTAACTCTTCCCCTCTAATCAGGGCCTGATTTAGACCTGGGACAGCCAGTTCCACTGCTGATGTTAACTCTTCCCCTCTAATCAAGGCCTGTCACGTTCCTGACCTATTTATGTTAGTTGTTATGTGTGTTAGTTGGTCAGGACGTGAGGTTGGGTGGGCATTCTATGTTTTCTGTTTCTGTGTTGGTTTTGGGTTGCCTGGTATGGCTCTTAATTAGAGGCAGGTGTTTGGCGTTCCTCTAATTAAGAGTCATATTTAGGTAGGCGTTGTCACAGTGTTCGTTGTGGGTGATTGTCTTCCGTGTTTGTGTATGTCGTTGCACCACACGGGACTGTTTTCGGTTTGTTTTGTTCATCGTTGTTTTTGTGTAGCCTGTTTTCTCTATTCGTGCGTTCTTCTTGTTTCATGTAAGTTCGTCGTCTAGGTCTGTCTACACCGTTTGTTGTTTTGTTAGTTTATTCAAGTTCGTGTTTTTTCGTTAATAAATATGTGTTCAAACTCCACTGCGCCTTGGTTCGATAAATACTCCTCCTTTTCTGATGAAGAGAAGGAGGACCGCCGTTACAAGGCCTGATTTAGACCTGGGACAGCCAGTTGTCCTCCAGACTCAGGCTGTAACACCCCTGGTCTAGAACCTTACTGATCAGTTCGGCCGGTAGCTTCTGAAAACAACTCAACATTTCACATAGTGATGGATACAGACGGTTATTCCTCCAACGATAATACCACAGGTGTTCAAACAACAACCCCAAATCACTCGCCCCCTTACTGAATAGTGACCTCAAACCACAAACCCACATTCCATTCCCTATAATAACATGGACCCTACCAAGGCATCAACCTCTCTGTGTACGCCATGGTCTGAGTAACAGCAGAAATGTCAATACTTTAAAAACAATCATTATAATAACACATAATCACCAGTATAAGTTGAAGAGTCTGCCTGCCACATCGAAATTGTTGTGTGTCTTTTTTGGCTAGAGTACGACCCTGATCCCTCCCCGTCCATCCTGCCAACCTGCATATTATGCTAAACAGATCAGAGTTAAATAGAACTCTGCCAACATTCTAGAACCCATAAAGACCAAAGCAAAGGCATTCCGTCCTATTATCACATTTAATGGAAAAGAGGGTCAAATATTTCACAGTGATAAAAAGGAGCATTTTGTCTGACAACCGAACAACCAGACAGATATTCATAGCCAGCTTGTGTAGAGAGAGAGAGACAGAGACACAGAGACACAGAGACACAGAGACACAGAGACACAGAGAGACAGAGAGACAGAGAGACAGAGAGACAGAGAGACAGAGAGACAGAGAGACAGAGAGACAGAGACTGCATCATATTTGGTCATTTACCCACTGTCTCGCAGTGACATTAACAGTCTAGTGACAGCCAGCCAAACCAGGCAACCAGCCAGACCACCAGCCATCTAGCTAAACAGCCAGCCAGCCAGTCAGACCAGGTATCCATCCAGTCAGTCTTACCTCCAGATATCTCGTTGATCTCCTCAGTGCCTCTGGTGTCATCAAGTCTCAGAGGCATTGTGCTCTCAGCCTCTCCTCCCTCACCCTCCAGGTCTTCAGCTGAGGCACAGAGAGGAGAGAAATACATTAAAACCCTCATTCACTCTATAGGACAGAGACCCAAACCTTACAGTGAAGAGATCCATTAAAAACCTGAAGGCTCTCTGCTCTTTCAACAACCACTCCTCCTCTCCCCTCACAGCACAGAAATTCACGATGCCAGGCCAACCAGACAGCATTCAATGGAACATACTTTAGTAGAGCCTCTGTCAGGTTTCAGATACAACCTCCAGATTTGGGCAGGAGGGTATTGACATGTTAGTGACTGTTTAAAAAGCTACTTATTCATTCCAGAATACATGTATTTAAATGTGATGTGTTTTTACTGTTGTATAAGAATGCTCTGTCTTCAAAAGCAATGCTATGAATGTGAGGTTTCTATCTATAGTCAGTTTACTATTCAGAAATTAGTGGAACAAAATGACCAGTCTGTTACATACCTGCATACTATGAGTGGAACACAATGACACAGAACCAGTCTGTTACATACCTGCATACTATGAGTGGAACAAAATGACACAGAACCAGTCTGTTACATACCTGCATACTATGAGTGGAACAAAATGACACAGAACCAGTCTGTTACATACCTGCATACTATGAGCGGAACAAATTGACACAGAACCAGTCTGTTACATACCTGCATACTATGAGTGGAACACAATGACACAGAACCAGTCTGTTACATACCTGCATACTATGAGCGGAACAAATTGACACAGAACCAGTCTGTTACATACCTGCATACTATGAGCGGAACAAATTGACACAGAACCAGTCTGTTACATACCTGCATACTATGAGTGGAACACAATGACACAGAACCAGTCTGTTACATACCTGCATACTATGAGCGGAACAAATTGACACAGAACCAGTCTGTTACATACCTGCATACTATGATTGGAACACAATGACACAGAACCAGTCTGTTACATACCTGCATACTTCCCTTGTAGTGCTCTGCTCTGCTGGTTCCCTCTCACAGCTAGAACCCTGACGTGGTACTCCTTCATGGCATCAAAGTCCTGTATCACCACTTTATTATCCCCCTTGGAAACCCGCAGCTCCTTCTTCTCTTCGCCTGTTGGAGATTGGAGAGAGAAATCAGGGTGGGGGCCTAGGGTGCGTCCAAAACGCCATCCTATTCCCTATATCAGGATCATCGACGAGATGAGCAGATGGTAGGGGGGCCAAAACATAATTACAAATCATTTGTAGACTGCAAGTTGACCGCAGGAAGCCCAAACTAAATGTGACCCCACCAGATATAATGTTTTGACTTAAACATATTCACTTCAAACCTTGCTTACATTTGTATATGACTACATGTCTCTCTGTTATGCGTGGGAATACTTGGGAACAGACTTCTCCAAAATTAAAATCACTTGGAGCAGATTTTTGCAGTATTTTATATCCAACAATAGAACATGTAAAATACAAATGAAAAATACCTGGTTGGCCAAATACAACCAGGTGTTGAGAAACCCTGCTCTATATAGGGCTCTGGTCAAATGTAGTGCACTATAAAGGGAAGAGGGTGCCATTTTGGATGTAGACTCAGATAAGCATTCCAATGCATCAATTTCCCAATCAAGCTTTTCCAGGAGTCTCAATGTCTAGGCTGTTGTGTGAAGTAGTGCACTATGAGGATGCTTGTGGTGGTTAGTGTGTGGGGGGGGGGGGGGGTGACAACGATAAGTGATCCCTCACACCTCAGCATTGTCTCTAAAGCTTAAGGACAGGTACACATGAGACACATGTTTTACACAATCTTATCTTTTAATCATTTGGGGTCTGGGTCTTTCTGCCCTGAGGCTCTGCGTGTTATGAAATCTACTACGAATGCAAAGGGACAAATATCAGAAATTCCAAATGGACTTACTGTGACTTCTTTACTGAAACCGAGACGTTTTCCTTCACCCGTCATATTCAGGGTGAATTTAACCGAGAAGTTTTCCTTCACCCGTCATATTCAGGTGAAATTAACCGAGACGTTTTCCCTCACCCGTCATATTCAGGTGAATTTAACCTAGAAGTTTTCCTTCACCCGTCATATTCAGGTGAATTTAACCGAGTCGTTTTCCCTCACCTGTCATATTCAGGTGAATTTAACCGAGACGTTTTCCCTCACCCGTCATATTCAGGTGAATTTAACCTAGACGTTTTCCTTCACCCGTCATATTCAGGTGAATTTAACCTAGACGTTTTCCTTCACCTGTCATATTCAGGTGAATTTAACCTAGACGTTTTCCTTCACCCGTCATATTCAGGTGAATTTAACCGAGACGTTTTCCTTCACCCGTCATATTCAGGTGAATTTAACCTAGACGTTTTCCCTCACCCGTCATATTCAGGTGAATTAAACCTAGACGTTTTCCTTCACCCGTCATATTCAGGTGAATTTAACCGAGACGTTTTCCCTCACCCGTCATATTCAGGTGAATTTAACCGAGACGTTTTCCCTCACCCGTCATATTCAGGTGAATTTAACCTAGACGTTTTCCTTCACCGGTCATATTCAGGTGAATTTAACCTAGACGTTTTCCTTCACCCGTCATATTCAGGTGAATTTAACCGAGACGTTTTCCTTCACCCGTCATATTCAGGTGAATTTAACCGAGACGTTTTCCTTCACCTGTCATATTCAGGTGAATTTAACCTAGACGTTTTCCTTCACCCGTCATATTCAGGTGAATTTAACCGAGACGTTTTCCCTCACCCGTCATATTCAGGTGAATTTAACCTAGACGTTTTCATTCACCCGTCATATTCAGGGTGAATTTAACCTAGACGTTTTCCTTCACCCGTCATATTCAGGTGAATTTAACCTAGACGTTTTCCTTCACCCGTCATATTCAGGTGAATTTAACCGAGACGTTTTCCTTCACCCGTCATATTCAGGTGAATTTAACCGAGACGTTTTCCCTCACCCGTCATATTCAGGTGAATTTAACCTAGACGTTTTCATTCACCCGTCATATTCAGGGTGAATTTAACCTAGACGTTTTCCTTCACCCGTCATATTCAGGTGAATTTAACCTAGACGTTTTCCTTCACCCGTCATATTCAGGTGAATTTAACCGAGACGTTTTCCTTCACCCGTCATATTCAGGTGAATTTAACCGAGACGTTTTCCTTCACCCGTCATATTCAGGGTGAATTTAACCTAGACGTTTTCCTTCACCCGTCATATTCAGGTGAATTTAACCTAGACGTTTTCCTTCACCTGTCATATTCAGGTGAATTTAACCTAGACGTTTTCCTTCACCCGTCATATTCAGGGTGAATTTAACCTAGACGTTTTCCTTCACTCGTCATATTCAGGTGAATTTAACCGAGACGTTTTCCTTCACCCGTCATATTCAGGTGAATTTAACCTAGACGTTTTCCCTCACCCGTCGTATTCAGAGTGAATTTAACCTAGACGTTTTCCCTCACCCGTCATATTCAGGGTGAATTTAACCTAGACGTTTTCCTTCACCGGTCATATTCAGGTGAATTTAACCTAGACTTTTTCCCTCACCCGTCATATTCAGGTGAATTTAACCTAGACGTTTTCCTTCACCAGTCATATTCAGGGTGAATTTAACCTAGACGTTTTCCCTCACCCGTCGTATTCAGAGTGAATTTAACCTAGACGTTTTCCCTCACCCGTTATATTCAGGGTGAATTTAACCTAGACGTTTTCCTTCACCGGTCATATTCAGGTGAATTTAACCTAGACGTTTTCCCTCACCCGTCATATTCAGGTGAATTTAACCTAGACGTTTTCCTTCACCCGTCATATTCAGGGTGAATTTAACCAAGACTTTTTCCCTCACCCGTCATATTCAGGTGAATTTAACCTAGACGTTTTCCCTCACCCGTCATATTCAGGTGAATTTAACCTAGACGTTTTCCTTCACCCGTCATATTCAGGTGAATTTAACCTAGACGTTTTCCTTCACCCGTCATATTCAGGTGAATTTAACCTAGACGTTTTCCTTCACCCGTCATATTCAGGTGAATTTAACCTAGACGTTTTCCTTCACCCGTCATATTCAGGTGAATTTAACCTAGACGTTTTCCCTCACCCGTCATATTCAGGTGAATTTAACCTAGACGTTTTCCTTCACCCGTCATATTCAGGTGAATTTAACCTAGACGTTTTCCCTCACCCGTCATATTCAGGTGAATTTAACCGAGACGTTTTCCTTCACCCGTCATATTCAGGTGAATTTAACCTAGACCTTTTCCCTCACCCGTCATATTCAGGTGAATTTAACCTAGACGTTTTCCCTCACCCGTCATATTCAGGTGAATTTATCCTAACGTTTTCCTTCACCCGTCAAATTCAGGGTGAATTTAACCGAGACGTTTTCCTTCACCCGTCAAATTCAGGGTGAATTTAACCGAGACGTTTTCCCTCACCCGTCATATTCAGGTGAATTTAACCGAGACGTTTTCCTTCACCCGTCATATTCAGGTGAATCGTGGTCAACCACAAATCCAGACAAAGCTGAATCATTTCAGATCCATTTAGTCAGTTACTCAAAATGGGTTAAGTGTATTTAAGAGTAAATTGTTTTCCATTTGTTTAGCCAAACTTCATTTGCATAAACCATCTTAGTTGCCAGTCAGCCAACATGCTGGGGCTTGATCTCAGGACCTCTCCTCTCTCCTCCTGTCCTATCTCCTTTTATCTTCTCTTCTCCTCCCCTCTTCACTCCTCTTCCCTCCTCTCCTCCTCTTCTCTCCACATGCCACACGTACGGCTCCACTTTCAGTTCCCTCCGCAGTAAAATTTCTCAGAGCTTCAGCAGTTCACATTATTGACCAATTAGGATGATTTAAATCCTACAGGCCTGACCGATCAATAGGAAGAGACGAACCGTGCTTAATCAGCAGCACTTTCACACAGAACACTGCCGAAGGATGGGGTTGGACGTGTTAAACGAGGAGAGGGAGGGAGAGAGAGGGGGGAGATCGGGGGAAGAGGGAGAGAGAGAGAGAGAGACAGAGAGAGAGGGAGAGGGAGAGGGGGAGAGGGAGAGGGAGGGAGAGGAGAGGGAGACAGAGAGGGGGGAGAGGGGGAGATGGAGAGGGAGAGAGAGAGGAGATCGGGGAGATGGAGAGGGAGAGGGAGGAGATCGGGGGAGATGGAGAGAGAGAGAGAGAGAGAGGAGATCGGGGAGATGGAGAGGGAGAGGGAGGAGATCGGGGGAGAGGGAGAGAGAGAGAGGGGCGGGGGGTGAAGAAAGAGAGAGAGAGAGATTGAGGGAGAGGAAGAGAGAGGAGATGGAGAGGAAGAGCGTGAGAGATTAGGAGGGAGACAGAGAGGGAGATAGAGAGGGTGGTGAAGAGAGAGAGTTAGAGAGTGATGGAGAGAGAGAAAAGGAGAAAGAGACAGAGAGAGAGAACAGAGGAGGGAGATTTAGGGGATGGACCTAGCATCTAGAAGTGATGACTCAGCAGATTACTGTTAACGCTGAAGCACCAGCAGGAAACAGCACGATCAAGATCAGAGAAATTGCACTTATAATTAAAGGGTATTAGAAGTTCTGGAAATGGAAACCAGTCTAATGTGACCTTTTGTATCAAACAAATGGCAAAAGGAAATCATTATAATATAACCATAACCAATGTGTCAAAATACACTAAGAGTACAAAACATTAAGAACACCTTCCTAATATGGACACTAGTCTAGGTGAATGGACTCTCTCCCAGTCAGTATGATAAACAGTGGACAGGGGGCTAGGTGAGTGGTCTCTCTCCCAGTCAGTATGATAAACAGTGGACACTAGTCTAGGTGAGTGGTCTCTCTCCCAGTCAGTATGATAAACAGTGGACACTAGTCTAGGTGAGTGGTCTCTCTCCCAGTCAGTATGATAAACAGTGGACACTGGGCTAGGTGAGTGGTCTCTCTCCCAGTCAGTATGATAAACAGTGGACACTAGTCTAGGTGAGTGGTCTCTCTCCCAGTCAGTATGATAAACAGTGGACACTGGGCTAGGTGAGTGGTCTCTCTCCCAGTCAGTATGGTAAACAGTGGACACTAGTCTAGGTGAGTGGTCTCTGTCCCAGTCAGTATGATAAACAGTGGACACTAGTCTAGGTGAGTGGTCTCTCTCCCAGTCAGTATGATAAACAGTGGACACTGGGTTAGGTGAGTGGTCTCTCTCCCAGTCAGTATGATAAACAGTGGACACTGGGCTAGGTGAGTGGTCTCTCTCCCAGTCAGTATGATAAACAGTGGACACTGGGCTAGGTGAGTGGTCTCTCTCCCAGTCAGTATGATAAACAGTGGACACTGGGTTAGGTGAGTGGTCTCTCTCCCAGTCAGTATGATAAACAGTGGACACTGGGCTAGGTGAGTGGTCTCTCTCCCAGTCAGTATGATAAACAGTGGACACTGGGTTAGGTGAGTGGTCTCTCTCCCAGTCAGTATGATAAACAGTGGACACTGGGTTAGGTGAGTGGTCTCTCTCCCAGTCAGTATGATAAACAGTGGACACTGGGTTAGGTGAGTGGTCTCTCTCCCAGTCAGTATGATAAACAGTGGACACTGGGCTAGGTGAGTGGTCTCTCTCCCAGTCAGTATGATAAACAGTGGACACTGAGTTAGGTGAGTGGTCTCTCTCCCAGTCAGTATGATAAACAGTGGACACTAGTCTAGGTGAGTGGTCTCTCTCCCAGTCAGTATGATAAACAGTGGACACTGGGCTAGGTGAGTGGTCTCTCTCCCAGTCAGTATGATAAACAGTGGACACTGGGCTAGGTGAGTGGTCTCTCTCCCAGTCAGTATGATAAACAGTGGACACTGGGTTAGGTGAGTGGTCTCTCTCCCAGTCAGTATGATAAACAGTGGACACTAGTCTAGGTGAGTGGTCTCTCTCCCAGTCAGTATGATAAACAGTGGACACTAGTCTAGGTGAGTGGTCTCTCTCCCAGTCAGTATGATAAACAGTGGACACTGGGTTAGGTGAGTGGTCTCTCTCCCAGTCAGTATGATAAACAGTGGACAGTAGTCTAGGTGAGTGGTCTCTCTCCCAGTCAGTATGATAAACAGTGGACACTGGGTTAGGTGAGTGGTCTCTCTCCCAGTCAGTATGATAAACAGTGGACACTAGTCTAGGTGAGTGGTCTCTCTCCCAGTCAGTATGATAAACAGTGGACACTAGTCTAGGTGAGTGGTCTCGCTCCCAGTCAGTATGATAAACAGGAGTAGTATTATACCTCATTAGACCCAACAGGAGTAGTATTATACCTCGTTAGACCCAACAGGAGTAGTATTATACCTCATTAGACCCAACAGGAGTAGTATTATACCTCGTTAGACCCAACAGGAGTAGTATTATACCGCATTAGACCCACCAGGAGTAGTATTATACCGCATTAGACCCAACAGGAGTAGTATTATACCCCATTAGACCCAACAGGAGTGGTATTATACCTCATTAGACCCACCAGGAGTAGTATTATACCGCATTAGACCCAACAGGAGTAGTATTACACCTCATTAGACCCAACAGGAGTAGTATTACACCTCATTAGACCTAACAGGAGTAGTATTATACCTCATTAGACCCAACAGGAGTAGTATTATACCTCATTAGACCTAACAGGAGTAGTACTATACCTCATTAGACCCAACAGGAGTAGTATTATACCTCATTAGACCATACAGGAGTAGTATTACACCTCATTAGACCATACAGGAGTAGTATTATACCTCATTAGACCATACAGGAGTAGTATTATACCTAACAGGAGTAGTATTATACCTCATTAGACCCAACAGGAGTAGTATTATACCTCATTAGACCCAACAGGAGTAGTATTATACCTCATTAGACCCATCAGGAGTAGTATTATACCTCATTAGACCCAACAGGAGTAGTATTATACCTCATTAGACCCAACAGGAGTAGTATTATACCTCATTAGACCATACAGGAGTAGTATTACACCTCATTAGACCCAACAGGAGTATTATTATACCTCATTAGACCCAACAGGAGTAGTATTATACCTCATTAGACCCAACAGGAGTAGTATTATACCTCATTAGACCCAACAGGAGTAGTATTATACCTCATTAGACCCAACAGGAGTAGTATTATACCTCATTAGACCCAACAGGAGTAGTATTAGACCTAACGGGAGTAGTATTAAACCTCATTAGACCCAACAGGAGTAGTATTATACCTCATTAGACCATACAGGAGTAGTATTACACCTCATTAGACCCAACAAGAGTAGTATTATACCTCATTAGACCCACCAGGAGTAGTATTACACCTCATTAGACCCAACAGGAGTAGTAGTATACCTCATTAGACCCATCAGGAGTAGTATTATACCTCATTAGACCCAACAGGAGTAGTATTATACCTCATTAGACCCAACAGGAGTAGTATTATACCTCATTAGACCCAACAGGAGTAGTATTATACCTCATTAGACCATACAGGAGTAGTATTATACCTCATTAGACCCAACAGGAGTAGTATTATACCTCATTAGACCCAACAGGAGTAGTATTATACCTTATTAGACCCAACAGGAGTAGTATTATACCTAATTAGACCCAACAGGAGTAGTATTATACCTCATTAGACCCACCAGGAGTAGTATTATACCTCATTAGACCCACCAGGAGTAGTATTATACCTCATTAGACCCAACAGGAGTAGTATTATACCTCATTAGACCCAACAGGAGTAGTATTATACCTCATTAGACCCAACAGGAGTAGTATTACACCTCATTAGACCTAACAGGAGTAGTATTATACCTCATTAGACCATACAGGAGTAGTATTATACCTCATTAGACCCAACAGGAGTAGTATTATACCTCATTAGACCCAACAGGAGTAGTATCAGTCTGGTTCCATGCTGTATCAGTCTGGTTCCATGAGACAGAGAGCTGAACAGGAGAGCTGTTGGGTGTGCTGGCTTTTTATCCAACCCTGCTCAAACACACCAGAGTCAGCTTATTAAGTTACTGTTGAGCAGCTGGTTTGTTTTACAATGTGGTGTGTTTCGAGCAGGGCTGGAGCAAAAGCCTGCACACCCAGTATCTCTCCTGGTCTCTCCAGGAGGAGGGCTGGCCACCCTGCACACTCAGTATCTCTCCTGGTCTCTACAGGAGGAGGGCTGACCACCCTGCACACTCAGTATCTCTCCTGGTCTCTACAGGAGGAGGGCTGACCACCCTGCACACTCAGTATCTCTCCTGGTCTCTCCAGGAGGAGGGCTGACCACCCTGCACACTCAGTATCTCTCCTGGTCTCTACAGGAGGAGGGCTGGCCACCCTGCACACTCAGTATCTCTCCTGGTCTCTCCAGGAGGAGGATTGACCACCCTGCACACTCAGTATCTCTCCTGGTCTCTCCAGGAGGAGGATTGACCACCCTGCACACTCAGTATCTCTCCTGGTCTCTACAGGAGGAGGGCTGACCACCCTGCACACTCAGTATCTCTCCTGGTCTCTACAGGAGGAGGGCTGGCCACTCTGCACACCCAGTATCTCTCCTGGTCTCTACAGGAGGAGGGCTGGCCACCCTGCACACTCAGTATCTCTCCTGGTCTCTACAGGAGGAGGGCTGACCACCCTGCACACTCAGTATCTCTCCTGGTCTCTCCAGGAGGAGGGCTGACCACCCTGCACACTCAGTATCTCTCCTGGTCTCTACAGGAGGAGGGCTGACCACCCTGCACACTCAGTATCTCTCCTGGTCTCTCCAGGAGGAGGGCTGGCCACTCTGCACACTCAGTATCTCTCCTGGTCTCTACAGGAGGAGGGCTGACCACCCTGCACACTCAGTATCTCTCCTGGTCTCTCCAGGAGGAGGGCTGACCACCCTGCACACTTAGTATCTCTCCTGGTCTCTCCAGGAGGAGGGCTGGCCACTCTGCACACCCAGTATCTCTCCTGGTCTCTACAGGAGGAGAGCTGGCCACCCTGCACACCCAGTATCTCTCCTGGTCTCTACAGGAGGAGGGCTGACCACCCTGCACACTCAGTATCTCTCCTGGTCTCTCCAGGAGGAGGGCTGGCCACTCTGCACACTCAGTATCTCTCCTGGTCTCTCCAGGAGGAGGGCTGACCACCCTGCACACTCAGTATCTCTCCTGGTCTCTACAGGAGGAGGGCTGACCACCCTGCACACTCAGTATCTCTCCTGGTCTCTACAGGAGGAGGGCTGACCACCCTGCACACTCAGTATCTCTCCTGGTCTCTCCAGGAGGAGGGCTGGCCACCCTGCACACTCAGTATCTCTCCTGGTCTCTCCAGGAGGAGGGCTGACCACCCTGCACACTTAGTATCTCTCCTGGTCTCTCCAGGAGGAGGGCTGGCCACTCTGCACACCCAGTATCTCTCCTGGTCTCTACAGGAGGAGAGCTGGCCACCCTGCACACCCAGTATCTCTCCTGGTCTCTACAGGAGGAGGGCTGACCACCCTGCACACTCAGTATCTCTCCTGGTCTCTAAAGGAGGAGGGCTGACCACCCTGCACACTCAGTATCTCTCCTGGTCTCTCCAGGAGGAGGGCTGGCCACCCTGCACACCCAGTATCTCTCCTGGTCTCTACAGGAGGAGGGCTGACCACCCTGCACACTCAGTATCTCTCCTGGTCTCTCCAGGAGGAGGGCTGACCACCCTGCACACTTAGTATCTCTCCTGGTCTCTCCAGGAGGAGGGCTGGCCACTCTGCACACCCAGTATCTCTCCTGGTCTCTACAGGAGGAGAGCTGGCCACCCTGCACACCCAGTATCTCTCCTGGTCTCTACAGGAGGAGGGCTGACCACCCTGCACACTCAGTATCTCTCCTGGTCTCTCCAGGAGGAGGGCTGGCCACTCTGCACACTCAGTATCTCTCCTGGTCTCTCCAGGAGGAGGGCTGACCACCCTGCACACTCAGTATCTCTCCTGGTCTCTACAGGAGGAGGATTGACCACCCTGCACACTCAGTATCTCTCCTGGTCTCTACAGGAGGAGGGCTGGCCACCCTGCACACTCAGTATCTCTCCTGGTCTCTACAGGAGGAGGGCTGACCACCCTGCACACTCAGTATCTCTCCTGGTCTCTACAGGAGTAGGGCTGACCACCCTGCACACTCAGTATCTCTCCTGGTCTCTACAGGAGGAGGGCTGACCACCCTGCACACTCAGTATCTCTCCTGGTCTCTACAGGAGGAGGGCTGGCCACCCTGCACACTCAGTATCTCTCCTGGTCTCTACAGGAGGAGGACTGGCCACCCTGCACACTCAGTATCTCTCCTGGTCTCTACAGGAGGAGGACTGGCCACCCTGCACACTCAGTATCTCTCCTGGTCTCTACAGGAGTAGGGCTGCCCACCCAATTAGATTATTCTAAGAATATTGTTTTACTTTGTCATAATTTCATGGTCACTATTGAATAGAGGAGAATCTTAGCCAATTGTGAGCGCTTGAGAGACGATTTTACAAGCAGAGTCTGCAGCATTGGTTTCATCAACGGTGCACCCGTAACAACTGCATGCTGGTCATTTGTGGTTCTACAGGAGAACCGGTGGAAAGTTATTTTAGAATATGGGACATGACATCTCTCTCTCTCACTCTCTCTCTCTCAATGGCCCACTGCCACACACCCAGGTGATGCACCATGCTGACCAAATCTGCTAGAAACAGGCAAATAACTCCCTAGCAACTATTAATCAACATATGTTCAAACACGGCTCGCTTTGATCTCAAAAACACATCTCGCGACTAGCTGATAGAAAGTCCGCTCCGATGCGCTCTACAGAGACTGGGAGGACAGTGAGCAAAACGTTCCATCCAGAGGACACTGTGACCTGGTTCTGATTGAAGAAGCCTAACTGTTTGATATTGGGATTTCTGTTTTACAACTTAAATCTATAATCTGCTTGTCCAACTATTTTAAATGTCGAGGCCTGAAACGAAAAAAACTTTCACATGTCCTGCTCCAACCCCAGCCTCTCTAATTAGTCAAACAGAAACCGTAGGCTTCCCCGAGGTGGAACATTAGGGAACATTGGAACTGGAGTGGATTCGTGCAACAATGATAATCTCTCTGTTCTCATTTAAGAGTACTGCATTGACTTTAACTAACGCATAGGTGATCTCCCAGGATGAAGTCCAGGATCAATCAACGACACATCGGGTCAAATTCTTTTGTTGTGTCTTTAACAAAGGGAGGGGGCCCACAGGGGCTGGTCAATAGACCACAGAATGACTTTTCACTAAACATCAGGTTGGGGGAGGGTGGGCCTGTGTGTGTGTGTGTGTGTGTGTGTGTGTGTGTGTGTGTGTGTGTGTGTGTGTGTGTGTGTGTGTGTGTGTGTGTGTGTGTGTGTGTGTGTGTTGATGTTATCTCTGTCCTCATTGTTTAATCCAAGATGTCTGACAGGCTTTGTTAGACAACACTGACCTTCCTTACAGACAGGCAGGGTAAATATTCCCTAAAACTCTCTAAGCCGGGTCTCACAACTGTTGGTGCTGTCTTATCAACTCAATGGTGTCAATGGCAATAGGAGTTGTCAAGATTCATTCATTCAGCTGTATGGGGGTGTTTAACTTTACTCAAGATCAAATAAGCCCCTTTTTCAAAACATATCTTCTGTGGTCCAGTGTGTTTAGCCAACTCTTCCCTGTGTTCATTCATTATCATTACCCTGGGTTAATTCATTACTATTACCCTGTGTTCATTCATTATCATTACCCTGTGTTCATTCATTATCATTACCCTGTGTTCATTCATGATCATTACCCTGGGTTCATTCATGATCATTACCCTGGGTTCATTCATTATCATTACCCTGGGTTCATTCATTATCATTACCCTGGGTTCATTCATTATCATTACCCTGTGTTCATTCATTATTATTACCCTGTGTTCATTCATTATTATTACACTGGGTTCATTCATTATCATTACCCTGGGTTCATTCATTATTATTACCCTGGGTTCATTCATTATCATTACCCTGGGTTCATTCATTATCATTACCCTGGGTTCATTCATTATCATAACCCTGGGTTCATTCATTATCATTACCCTGTGTTCATTCATTATCATTACCCTGTGTTCATTCATTATTATTACCCTGTGTTCATTCATTATTATTACCCTGTGTTCATTCATTATCATCACCCTGTGTTCATTCATTATCATCACCCTGTGTTCATTCATTATCATCACCCTGTGTTCATTCATTATCATTACCCTGTGTTCATTCATTATCATTACCCTGGGTTCATTCATTATCATTACCCTGTGTTCATTCATTATTATTACCCTGGGTTCATTCATTATTATTACCCTGGGTTCATTCATTATCATTACCCTGGGTTCATTCATTATTATCACCCTGGGTTCATTCATTATCATCACCCTGGGTTCATTCATTATCATCACCCTGGGTTCATTCATTATCATAACCCTGGGTTTATTCATTATTATTACCCTGTGTTCATTCATTATCATCACCCTGTGTTCATTCATTATTATCACCCTGTGTTCATTCATTATTATCACCCTGTGTTCATTCATTATCATCACCCTGTGTTCATTCATTATCATTACCCTGTGTTCATTCATTATTATCACCCTGTGTTCATTCATTATCATCACCCTGGGTTCATTCATTATCATCACCCTGTGTTCATTCATTATCATTACCCTGTGTTCATTCATTATCATTACCCTGTGTTCATTCATTATCATCACCCTGGGTTCATTCATTATCATCACCCTGTGTTCATTCATTATCATCACCCTGGGTTCATTCATTATCATCACCCTGGGTTCATTCATTATCATTACCCTGTGTTCATTCATTATTATTACCCTGGGTTCATTCATTATCATTACCCTGTGTTCATTCATTATCATCACCCTGTGTTCATTCATTATCATCACCCTGTGTTCATTCATTATCATCACCCTGTGTTCATTCATTATCATTACCCTGGGTTCATTCATTATCATTACCCTGTGTTCATTCATTATCATCACCCTGTGTTCATTCATTATCATCACCCTGTGTTCATTCATTATTATTACCCTGGGTTCATTCATTATCATCACCCTGGGTTCATTCATTATCATCACCCTGTGTTCATTCATTATTATTACCCTGGGTTCATTCATTATTATTACCCTGTGTTCATTCATTATCATTACCCTGGGTTCATTCATTATCATTACCCTGGGTTCATTCATTATCATTACCCTGGGTTCATTCATTATCATTACCCTGGGTTCATTCATTATCATCACCCTGGGTTCATTCATTATCATCACCCTGGGTTCATTCATTATTATTACCCTGTGTTCATTCATTATCATCACCCTGGGTTCATTCATTATCATCACCCTGGGTTCATTCATCGTGGCGCCAAAGGGGATAGCTTCCGTTTAACGTGCTCCTAACCAATTGTGCTATTTTGGGTGTTTTTTTTGTTGCATTGTTTGTAACTTATTCTGTACATAATGTTTCTGCTACCGTCTTTTATGACTGAAAAGACATTCTGGATATCGGAGCAGTGATTACTCACCTCAAACTGGACAAAGATTTTATCTTTAATGAGTCGGACACGAAGGATATACTGGTTCTCCGAGACCAGGCCCAAAATCCCTGTCATTCGCATGAAGAAAATACGGAAATACAGGGGGCGGAGATTGGGGTGCCTTGTGAGAATTAGTCGGCGACTGGGTTACTCGCCTCTACCGTCCGTTCTATTGGCCAACGTGCAATCATTGGAGAATAAACTGGATGATCTCAGTTCGAGACTATCCTACCAACGGTACATTAATTACAAACTGTAATATCTTATGTTTCATAGAGTCGTGGCTGAACGACGACATGGATAATATACAGTTGGCTGGGTTTTCTGTGCATCGGCAGGACAGAGCAGCCACGTCTGGTAAGACGAGGGGTGGGGGTGTCTGTCTCTTTGTCAATAACAGCTGGTGTGCGATGTCTAATATTAAGGAAGTCTCGAGGTATTGCTAGCCCATACAGCATGGGACCAGACAGATAGAGCCCATACAGCATGGGACCAGACGGATACAGCCCATACAGCATGGGACCAGACTGATACAGCCCATACAGCATGGAACCAGACTGATACAGCATGGGACCAGACTGATACAGCCCATACAGCATGGGGCCAGACTGATACAGCATGGGACCAGACTGATACAGCCCATACAGCATGGAACCAGACTGATACAGCATGGGACCAGACTGATACAGCATGGGACCAGACTGATACAGCCCATACAGCATGGGACCAGACTGATACAGCACATACAGCATGGAACCAGACTGATACAGCATGGGACCAGACTGATACAGCATGGGACCAGACTGATGCAGCCCATACAGCATGGAACCAGACTGATACAGCCCATACAGCATGGAACCAGACTGATACAGCATGAGACCAGACTGATACAGCATGGAACCAGACTGATACAGCCCATACAGCATGGAAACAGACTGATACAGTCCGTACAGCATGGAAGCAGACTGATACAGCATGGGACCAGACTGATACAGCATGGGACCAGACTGATACAGCCCATACAGCATGGGACCAGACTGATACAGCCCATACAGCATGGGACCAGACTGATACAGCCCATACAGCATGGGACCAGACTGATACAGCCCATACAGCATGGGACCAGACTGATACAGCCCATACAGCATGGAACCAGACTGATACAGCATGGGACCAGACTGATACAGCTCATACAGCATGGAACCAGACTGATACAGCCCATACAGAATGGGGCCAGACTGATACAGCATGGGACCAGACTGATACAGCCCATACAGCATGGAACCAGACTGATACAGCCCATACAGCATGGAACCAGACTGATACAGCCTATACAGCATGGAACCAGACTGATACAGCCCATAGAGAATGGGACCAGACTGATACAGCATGGGACCAGACTGATACAGCATGGAACCAGACTGATACAGCCCATACAGCATGGGACCAGACTGATACAGCACATACAGCATGGAACCAGACTGATACAGCATGGGACCAGACTGATACAGCCCATACAGCATGGAACCAGACTGATACAGCCCATACAGCATGGAACCAGACTGATACAGCATGGGACCAGACTGATACAGCATGGAACCAGACTGATACAGCCCATACAGCATGGAACCAGACTGATACAGTCCATACAGCATGGAACCAGACTGATACAGCATGGGACCAGACTGATACAGCATGGGACCAGACTGATACAGCATGGGACCAGACTGATACAGCATGGGACCAGACTGATACAGCCCATACAGCATGGGACCAGACTGATACAGCCCATACAGCATGGGACCAGACTGATACAGCCCATACAGCATGGAACCAGACTGATACAGCATGGGACCAGACTGATACAGCCCATACAGCATGGAACCAGACTGATACAGCCCATACAGCATGGTACCAGACTGATACAGCATGGGACCAGACTGATACAGCCCATACAGCATGGAACCAGACTGATACAGCCCATACAGAATGGGACCAGACTGATACAGCATGGGACCAGACTGATACAGCCCATACAGCATGGAACCAGACTGATACAGCCCATACAGCATGGAACCAGACTGATACAGCCCATACAGCATGGAACCAGACTGATACAGCCCACACAGAATGGGACCAGACTGATACAGCATGGGACCAGACTGACACAGCATGGAACCAGACTGATACAGCCCATACAGCATGGGACCAGACTGATACAGCACATACAGCATGGAACCAGACTGATACAGCATGGGACCAGACTGATACAGCATGGGACCAGACTGATACAGCATGGGACCAGACTGATACAGCATGGGACCAGACTGATACAGCCCATACAGCATGGAACCAGACTGATACAGCCCATACAGCTTGGAACCAGACTGATACAGCCCATACAGCATGGAACCAGACTGATACAGCCCATACAGCATGGAACCAGACTGATACAGCATGGGACCAGACTAATACAGCCCATACAGCATGGGACCAGACTGATACAGCCCATACAGCATGGAACCAGACTGATACAGCATGGGACCAGACTGATACAGCATGGGACCAGACTGATACAGCCCATACAGCATGGGACCAGACTGATACAGCCCATACAGCATGGAACCAGACTGATACAGCCCATACAGAATGGGACCAGACTGATACAGCATGGGACCAGACTGATACAGCCCATACAGCATGGGACCAGACTGATACAGCCCATACAGCATGGAACCAGACTGATACAGCCCATACAGAATGGGACCAGACTGATACAGCATGGGACCAGACTGATACAGCCCATACAGCATGGAACCAGACTGATACAGCCCATACAGAATGGGACCAGACTGATACAGCATGGGACCAGACTGATACAGCCCATACAGCATGGAACCAGACTGATACAGCCCATACAGCATGGAACCAGACTGATACAGCCCATATAGCATGGAACCAGACTGATACAGCCCATAGAGAATGGGACCAGACTGATACAGCCCATAGAGAATGGGACCAGACTGATACAATATGGGACCAGACTGATACAGCATGGGACCAGACTGATACAGCATGGGACCAGACTGATACAGCATGGGACCAGACTGATACAGCCCATACAGCATGGAACCAGACTGATACAGCCCATACAGAATGTGACCAGACTGATACAGCATGGAACCAGACTGATACAGCCCGTACAGCATGGAACCAGACTGATTCAGCCCATACAGCATGGAACCAGACTGATACAGCCCATACAGCATGGAACCAGACTGATACAGCGTGGGACCAGACTGATACAGCGTGGGACCAGACTGATACAGCGTGGGACCAGACTGATACAGCATGGAACCAGACTGATACAGCATGGAACCAGACTGATACAGCCCATACAGCATGGAACCAGACTGATACAGAGCTTCTACTACTCTGAACTATATACAGTAGAATGCGTACATCAACTAAAGGCATAGACAGATTATTAAACATCTTACCTGGTTCACTGTGGTATAAAACTCTGTAGCCGTCGAAATTCCCTTTCGGCTCTTTCCAAGACACATGTAATTTGCTGGTGGCCAGCACTTTAAAACGTAATCTTCTGGGAGCTGGAACTGAAACAGAACAACAATAGACTATCATTAATACTGACTCATTCAGTTACAGTTTGTGTATTGATGATTAATATGTTGAATACAGATTTTTGTCCCAAATAGCACCCTATTCTCTATTTAGTGCACTACTTCTGACCAGGACCCATAGGACTCTGATTGAAGGTAGTGCACCACAGACGGAATATGGTAAGATTTGGGAGGCAGATACAAACCCCAGCAGGTGTTAGTGCCACTACAGTACTACACATCAGCCAGGTTAATCACACACAGACATTAAACAGACGTCTACAAAGAAAACCCATTCTGGTATAACACAATAACGTATTGGAAAACATATTGGAAAACATATTGGATAACATATTGTTGTGCAATAACATATTGGATAACATATTGGAAAACATATTGGATAACATATTGGAAAACATATTGGATAACATATTGGAAAACATATTTAATAACATATTGGATAACATATTGGAAAACATATTGGATAACATATTGGATAACATATTGGATAACATATTGGATAACATATTGGAAAACATATTGGAAAACATATTGGATAACATATTGGATAACATATTGGATAACATATTGGATAACATATTGGATAACATATTGGATAACATATTGGAAAACATATTGGAAAACATATCGGAAAACATATCGGAAAACATATCGGAAAACATATCGGAAAACATATCGGAAAACAT
This sequence comes from Salvelinus fontinalis, assembly GCF_029448725.1. Lineage (NCBI taxonomy): Eukaryota > Metazoa > Chordata > Actinopteri > Salmoniformes > Salmonidae > Salvelinus > Salvelinus fontinalis. The sequence continues at coordinate 846,259 of NC_074670.1, forward strand.
ATCGGATAACATATCGGATAACATATCGGATAACATATCGGAAAACATATCGGAAAACATATCGGATAACATATCGGATAACATATCGGATAACATATCGGATAACATATCGGAAAACATATCGGAAAACATATCGGAAAACATATCGGATAACATATCGGATAACATATCGGATAACATATCGGATAACATATCGGATAACATATCGGATAACATATCGGATAACATATTGGATAACATATTGGAAAACATATCGGAAAACATATCGGAAAACATATCGGAAAACATATCGGAAAACATATCGGAAAACATATCGGAAAACATATTGGAAAACATATTGGATAACGTATTGGAAAACATATTGGAAAACATATTGGAAAACATATCGGAAAACATATCGGAAAACATATCAGATAACATATTGGAAAACATATTGTTGTAAAATAACTTATTGTTGTAGAATAGAATATTGCTGTAAAATAAGATATTGTTGTAGAAAAGAATATTGCTGTAAAATAACATATTGTTGTAGAATAGAATATTGCTGTAAAATAACATATTGTTGTAGAATAGAATGTTGCTGTAAAATAAGATATTGTTGTAGAATAGAATATTGCTGTAAAATAACATATTGTTGTAGAATAGAATATTGCTGTAAAATAACATATTGTTGTAGAATAGAATATTGCTGTAAAATAACATATTGTTGTAGAAAAGAATATTGCTGTAAAATAACATATTGCTGTAAAATAAAATATTGCTGTAAAATAACATATTGCTGTAGAATAACATGTTGCAAAACAAACAGTTATAGACAGAGAGGGTTCTTAAATGTCAGTCATATTCTCTTACTTTTTGAGGGAGGGAGGGAGGGAGGGAGGGAGGGAGGGAGGGAGGGAGGGAGGGAGGGAGGGAGGGAGGGACATTTTTATAGCCTGAAAACCCAACTGATAAACTTTGTTTCATGTAAAATAATTGTGAAACAGAGCGAATCAGATGGTATTCCAGGCTAGCGTTTCTAAGCCGATGACAGCATCGACATTTCCTTCAAAAAGACAGGTGCTGCAGACTGTTAAGAGTCAGTAAATGTTTGATCTCTCAGTTGATGGAGAATCAATCAGCTTCACCTGCTGTCCCGATGGAAAGAACAGTCCGTGGAAGACATTCTCTTAGGATTACATTAGAGCAGCCAGGCTATAGCTAGATATTGATGCTATCTGCCGTTTCTATACGCAGGCTGCTATGAGGAAGTGAATGAGACTTTTTTTTTACATAAAGTTGCTCTTACTTCTTAGTACCATGTAACAGCATGGTGTTTCTCGTAGCCAATAAGATCAACCAAATGAAAAGTGGTTCTCCTTTTTCCCCAACTATGGACAGACATTATTCCAGTAGTATGGTTAAATACTACTATCTGAGATTGACACAGAACTATTTATAAGGTTGTTGCATAGCACTTTCACCATTCACTTGGTCTACATTCTATGTTAGTTGAACTACAAACTAGTCACCAGAACCACACTACTACATTCCCACCTTTTGAGTTGAGAAGACAATGAGAAGTTGAGAAGACACTGAGAAGTTGAAAAGACACTGAGAAGTTGAGAAGACACTGAGAAGTTGAGAAGACACTGAGAAGTTGAGAAGACACTGAGAAGTTGAGAAGACACTGAGAAGTTGAAAAGACACTGAGAAGTTGAAAAGACACTGAGAAGTTGAGAAGACACTGAGAAGTTGAGAAGACACTGAGAAGTTGAGAAGACACTGAGAAGTTGAGAAGACACTGAGAAGTTGAGAAGACACTGAGAAGTTGAGAAGACACTGAGAAGTTGAGAAGACACTGAGAAGTTGAGAAGACACTGAGAAGTTGAGAAGACACTGAAAAGTTGAGAAGACACTGAGAAGTTGAGAAGACAATGAGAAGTTGAGAAGACACTGAGAAGTTGAGAAGACACTGAGAAGTTGAAAAGACACTGAGAAGTTGAGAAGACAATGAGAAGTTGAAAAGACAATGAGAAGTTGAAAAGACAATGAGAAGTTGAAAAGACAATGAGAAGTTGAAAAGACAATGAGAAGTTGAAAAGACAATGAGAAGTTGAGAAGACAATGAGAAGTTGAAAAGACAATGAGAAGTTGAAAAGACAATGAGAAGTTGAAAAGACACTGAGAAGTTTAAAAGACACTGAGAAGTTGAGAAGACACTGAGAAGTTGAGAAGACAATGAGAAGTTGAAAAGACAATGAGACGTTGAGAAGACACTGAGAAGTTGAAAAGACACTGAGAAGTTGAAAAGACACTGAGAAGTTGAGAAGACACTGAGAAGTTGAAAAGACAATGAGAAGTTGAAAAGACAATGAGAAGTTGAAAAGACAATGAGAAGTTGAGAAGACAATGAGAAGTTGAAAAGACAATGAGAAGTTGAGAAGACAAGGCTCAATGCCCAGGCCAACAAACACAGTGGTGTTTGTTCCTCCTTGCAAGTAGTAGAATGGGTACCAATGTAATCTTTACATGCTTATAAATCTATGAATCTACTACAGTATCTACCATATAGGGACTTGAAGCTGTTTATTAGGAAGAATATAGGCATGTAAAGTTATATACAATCTGGCACAAGCTATAAATAAACGCTGAAGGATAAAGGGAAACTTTTAATTCCGAGAAATAGATATATATAATCACTAACCTGATAGGAACACATCTGGGGATTGTTTCTGTGTTGAGTAAATATCTCCTATAAACCTGATAGGACCTCATCTGGGGATTGTTTCTGTGTTGAGTAAATATCTCCTATAAACCTGATAGGACCTCATCTGGGGATTGTTTCTGTGTTGAGTAAATATCTCCTATAAACCTGATAGGACCTCATCTGGGGATTGTTTCTGTGTTGAGTAAATATCTCCTATAAACCTGATAGGACCTCATCTGGGGATTGTTTCTGTGTTGAGTAAATATCTCCTATAAACCTGATAGGACCTCATCTGGGGATTGTTTCTGTGTTGAGTAAATATCTCCTATAAACCTGATAGGAACTCATCTGGGGATTGTTTCTGTGTTGAGTAAATATCTCCTATAAACCTGATAGGACCTCATCTGGGGATTGTTTCTGTGTTGAGTAAATATCTCCTATAAACCTGATAGGACCTCATCTGGGGATTGTTTCTGTGTTGAGTAAATATCTCCTATAAACCTGATAGGACCTCATCTGGGGATTGTTTCTGTGTTGAGTAAATATCTCCTATAAACCTGATAGGAACTCATCTGGGGGTTGTTTCTGTGTTGAGTAAATATCTCCTATAAACCTGATAGGAACTCATCTGGGGGTTGTTTCTGTGTTCAGTAAATACAGTGCATTCGGAAAGTTTTCAGACCCCTTGACTTTTTCCACATTTTGTTATGTTACAGCTTTATTCTAAAATGGATTACATAGTTTTTGTTCCTCATTAATCTACACACAATAGCCCATAATGACAAAAAACGAAAACAGGTTTTTATAATTTTTTTCAAATGTATACAATAAAAATTATAAAAATAACTTATTTACATAAGTATTCAGACTCTTTGCTATGAGACTCTAAACTGAGCTCAGGTGCATCCTGTTTCCATTGATCATCCTTGAGATGTTTCTACAACTTGATTGGAGTCCACCTGTGGTAAATTCAATTGATTGGACATGATTTGGAAAGGCACACACCTATCTATATAAGGTCCTACATTTGACAGTTCATGTCAGAGAAAAAAACAAGCCATGAGGTCAAAGGAATTGTCCATAGAGTTCAGAGACAGGATTGTGTCGAGGCACAGATCTGAGGAAAGGTACCAGAAAATGTCTGCAGCATTGAAGGTCCCCAAGAACAAAGTGGCCTCCATCATTCTTAAATGGAAGAGGTTTGGAACCACCAAGACTCTTCCTAGAGCTGGCCGCCCCGGCCAAACTGAGCAATTGGGGTAGAAGGGCCTTGGTCAGGGAGGTGACCAAGAACCAGATGGTCACTCTGACAGAGCTCCAGATTTCCTCTGTGGAGAAGGGAGAACCTTCCAGAAGGACAACCATCTCTGCAGCACTCCACCAATCAGGCCTTTATGGTAGAGTGGCCAGACGGAAGCCATTCCTCAGTAAAAGGCACACGACAGCCCGCTTGGAGTTTGCCAAAAGGCACCTAAAGGACTCTCAGACCATGAGAAACAAGATTCGCTGGTCTGATGAAACCAAGATTGAACTCTTTGGCCTGAATGCCAAGCGTCACGTCTAGAGGTAACCTGGCACCATCCCTACAGTGAAGCATTGTGGTGGCAGCATCATGCTGTTGGGATGTTTTTCAGCGGCAGGGACTGGGAGACTAGTCAGGACCGAGGGAAAAATGAACAGAGCAAAGTACAGAGAGATTCTTGATGAAAATCTGCTCCAGAGCGCTCAGGACCTCAGACTGGGGCAAAGGTTCACTTTCCAACAGGACAACAACCCTAAGCTCACAGCCAAGACAATGAAGGAATGGCTTTGGAACAAGTCTCTGAATGTCCTTGAGTGGCCAAGCCAGAGCCAGGACTTGAACCCGATCGAACATCTCTGGAGAGACCTGAAAATAGCTGTGCAGCGACGCTCCCCATCCAACCTGACAGAGCTTGAGTGGATCTGCAGAGAAGAATGGGAGAAACTCCCCAAATGCAGGTGTGCCAAGCTTGTAGCGTCATACCCAAGAAGACATGAGGCTGTAATCGCTGCCAAAGGTGCTTCAACAAAGTACTGAGTAAAGGGTCTGAATACTTATTATGAAAACGTGATATTTCAGTTTTAAATGTGTATAAATTTGTGCTGAGTAAATATATCCTGAAATTTCTGTTCAGTCCCATAATCTGAACATATGCTGTGATCTCTAGTGTTTTATCCAACCGTGTGTATAAACAGATTTGTAATGAATACATTTGGTGACACCTTAAACAGTTATACAGGCCTAGAACACCCCCTGGGAAACAGAAAAGACAATTAAATAATGACTGGATACTAGATGTGAATATAATGTGAGGTATTTAAAACCCCCTGGGAAACAGAAAAGACAATTAAATAATGACTGGATACTAGATGTGAATTTAATGTGAGGTATTTATCACCAACTGCCTGGCCAGAAGTAGCTACAAATTCATAAATTCCCATCTTTAAGTACTTTCCATTTGTACCGTCTGACTCACTGCACATGAATTGAGTTGCCGGAGGATAGAGGATGTTTATTAGTCCAGATAGACATTAGTCTTCTGCTTTTGTCAACTCGCTGAGATACACACATAAGGTGGGAGAGGCTGGAACAGAGGTTACGTTCCTGTCAAGGGAACATCGGCAGTATGTGGCACCTGAGATATTGATGCCAGCAACCCTCTGGTTCATTCACTGATAGATCACCCCCCCGAGTGCATGGGAGCATCTGTCAGCCTGACTCAACTGTACATGAGATCTGAATAATGTATCGGAACATATACATCCATTTGCTCTGTGAGAGGATGAGGGTGTGGAGGATTCCTAGAGGAAGAGTGGAACACTATTGTGAGTCGAGGTTTCCACAGATGAATACGTCAGCTGTGAGAGGGATTCCTTCACGATGTGATGCATTTCCTTATTCCACCCTTGGCTATCAGCATGTCATTGTTCCACCCTTGGCTATCAGTATGACATTACTCCACCCTTGGCTATCAGCATGTCATTGTTCCACCCTTGGCTATCAGCATGTCATTGTTCCACCCTTGGCTATCAGCATGTCATTGTTCCACCCTTGGCTATCAGCATGTCATTGTTCCACCCTTGGCTATCAGCATGTCATTGTTCCACCCTTGGCTATCAGTATGACATTACTCCACCCTTGGCTATCAGCATGTCATTGTTCCACCCTTGGCTATCAGTATGACATTACTCCACCCTTGGCTATCAGCATGTCATTGTTCCACCCTTGGCTATCAGCATGTCATTATTCCACCCTTGGCTATCAGCATGTCATTATTCCACCCTTGGCTATCAGTATGACATTATTCCACCCTTGGCTATCAGTATGACATTACTCCACCCTTGGCTATCAGCATGTCATTGTTCCACCCTTGGCTATCAGCATGTCATTGTTCCACCCTTGGCTATCAGCATGTCATTATTCCACCCTTGGCTATCAGCATGTCATTATTCCACCCTTGGCTATCAGCATGACATTATTCCACCCTTGGCTATCAGCATGTCATTGTTCCACCCTTGGCTATCAGCATGTCATTATTCCACCCTTGGCTATCAGCATGTCATTATTCCACCCTTGGCTATCAGCATGTCATTATTCCACCCTTGACTATCAGTATGACATTACTCCACCCTTGGCTATCAGCATGTCATTATTCCACCCTTGACTATCAGTATGACATTACTCCACCCTTGGCTATCAGCATGTCATTGTTCCACCCTTGGCTATCAGCATGTCATTATTCCACCCTTGACTATCAGTATGACATTACTCCACCCTTGGCTATCAGCATGTCATTATTCCACCCTTGGCTATCAGCATGTCATTGTTCCACCCTTGACTATCAGCATGTCATTATTCCACCCTTGACTATCAGCATGACATTATTCCACCTGTTCCCTACAATCCTCTGACTTCTCAATGATTAAACACAAAGTGACTCCATGACAGTTACATTATAATATACATTAGAACAGACCAATACAGAAACAAGCAGCCCTTTCAAGTGGTTTTATCTCTCCTCTCATCCCTCTCTCCTCTCATCCCTCTCTCCTCTCATCTCGCTCCTCATCTCTCTCTCCTCTCATCCCTCTCATCCCTCTCTCCTCTCATCCCTCTCTCCTCTCATCCCTCTCTCCTCTCATCCCTCTCTCCTCTCATCCCTCTCTCCTCTCATTCCTCTCCTCTCATCCCTCGATCCTCGTCCCTCTCTTCTCTCCTCTCATCCCTCTCTCTCCTCTAATCCCTCTCTCTCCTCTCGCTCCTCTCATCCCTCTCTCCTCTCCTCTCTCTCTCTCTCCTCTCATCCCTCTCTCCTCTCCTCTCATCCCTCTATCCTCTTCCTCTCATCCCTCTCTCTCTCCTCTCGCTCCTCATCTCTCTCTCCTCATCTCTCTCTCCTCTCCTCTCATCCCTCTCTCCTCTCATCCCTCTCTCCTCTCATCTCGCTCCTCATCTCTCTCTCCTCTCATCCCTCTCTCCTCTCATCCCTCTCTCCTCTCATCCCTCTCTCCTCTCATCCCTCTCTCTCTCCTCTCACTCCTTATCTCTCTCTCCTCTCTCTCTCCCTCTCCTCTCTCTCTCCCTCTCCTCTCTCTCTCCCTCTCCTCTCTCTCTCCCTCTCCTCTCTCTCTCCCTCTCCTCTCATCCCTCTCTCCTCTCATCCCTCTCTCCTCTCATCCCTCATCTCTCTCTCCTCTCATCTCTCTCTCCTCTCATCCCTCTCTCCTCTCATCCCTCTCTCCTCTCATCCCTCTCTCCTCTCATCCCTCTCTCCTCTCATTCCTCTCCTCTCATCCCTCGATCCTCGTCCCTCTCTTCTCTCCTCTCATCCCTCTCGCTCCTCTCATCCCTCTCTCCTCTCCTCCCTCTCTCCTCTCATCCCTCTCTCTCTCCTCTCGCTCCTCATCTCTCTCTCCTCATCTCTCTCTCTCCTCTCCTCTCTCTCTCATCTCATCCCTCTCATCTCATCCCTCTCATCTCATCCCTCTCTCCTCTCCTCCCTCTCTCCTCTCATCCCTCTCTCCTCTCATCCCTCTCCTCCATGTGAGGAGTCTTCTGTTGTGGCAGATAGCACTTACCCCTGAATCCTCTGAGCCCTTTACCTGTCTGTCTGTATGTCTTCCCTCTCTCTGCACGCTGCTCACCTACCTGACTAAGGCCTAGCTTCATCTTTTTTATCTGTTACCAGCATGGTGCGTAAATCCCTGCTGAGGGTATTTAAATATTAAGGCTAGTCCTCGATCACACCACGTGGACAATGAGGCTGCAGTATACATCCGTGGCCGTTCAGTCAAAGTTGGTTAAGAGAACTGTCATGTTAAATACTACAAATGTGGGGATTAGAGAAGACATATTGACCAAGAGTTATTTGGATAATGTGAATTAGGTTTACATAGAATGTCAATATGTTCTTCATTCTACTCATCCAGGCCTAAATGAAACCCCAGACATGGATTTAAAATTAACATTAAGACAGTAGCATTAACAACACAGGCCATTATGACCACTCTACGCTCTACACTCCTAGAACAAAAGGGTGCTATCTAGAACCTTAAAAGGGTTCTTCGGCTGTCCCCGTAGGAAAACCCTTTGAAGAACCCTTTTGGTTCCAGGTAAACCTTTTGAGGTTCCATGTAGAACCCTTTCCACAGAGGGTTCTACATGGAACCCAAAAGGGTTCTACATGGAACCCAAAAGTGTTCTACCTGGAACCAAAAAGGGTGCTCTAATGGGGACAGCAGAAGAACCCTTTTGAAACCTCTTATTGTAAGAGTGTACTCTACTGTGCAGGTAATTAAAAACACAACAATCTGTGTTGGTTTTATTGAACTGTTTTTCTGACACTCTCATCAGCATCTCTCCCTAAACATACAAATTCACCAATCTAGATTTTAACACGCTCAAATGAAACACCTTGTTTTTCTAATTAGGTAACTAGAAGCTAATCTGATGCCATTTGGAGTACAGCACGAAGCTGACCCGTACAGTCAGACATGGAATCAATAGAGAATCATTAGCGAAGGACTCGGTCATATGAAACAGCAAGTCACTGACCCCAGAGCCTAACCAGACAACACACTGTGGTGCCCAGAGACAGATAAAGAGGCTCGCTGTTACAGCTTGTAGCAGATAGTTGTGTCCAGTGTCCACTACAATAGGAGACGAAAGACAGTGGTGACTGGAGGTTCAAATGACCTAAAATCACTTCTTTTTGCAACAAATGTAACTCCCAGTGTATTATATATACAGGAAACGGTAAGTGGCCTAGCTTGATCCGAGCAGAGAGCTGTGGGGGAGAGACGTGCAGACCAGATATATATTATATATACACCCTCCACTGACAGGAGCCAGAAATCCCCCTCTTCACACCAGACCTGGGTTCAAATAGTATTTGTTAATGGTTTGATTGAGCCTGCCTGGACTGCCAGATGGACAGGGATGACACTCTTCACACCAGATGAACCCAGGTCTGCTCCACACCAGTCCACAGAGCCTCCACTCCCACACCAGATGAACCCAGG